>NC_134357.1:321312299-321612299 GCF_048569485.1 Anomaloglossus baeobatrachus
ACAGTTCCTTAAGTAACCCGGTTGCCACCTCCAAAGCACTGACCACCGCTGTGATGGGCCCTAGCTAACCCCGAGCAATTCGAGGTCACCGCCGGTGTTCCCACGGTCCCTATGGCGCTCCCAGAATTGTGAGGTAGAAGAGAGTTGACCGTGGTCCCAGTGTGCATCTCACCCAAAGCTGTGCCCGGGGCTAACTAACTATGTGTGAAGATGCTCCTTCCCTTTTCCCCTAGTGGCGCCCGCCCCCCCAGGTGGCTGTCCTGGTGACCGGGAAAGTTCCATGCTTTGTGATGGCAACCCCCTATCTTCCCCAGGCCATCCCCCAAGTGGGAAGGCACCTGATGGTGTTTGGTTGTGAATGTGAGAATCACAGCGATTAACCTCTCCTTACACGGGATGAGTACTACTTCTTAAAAGAGATGCAGTACTCTGTGGCAACTAAAGCCTCAGGGGCACCACATTCCCCCACAGCACATTGCAGCACTCCCAGGCTGCAAACAAACAAAGTTAGTAACACTGCAATTTTTGTATGTAATAACAGGTTAACAATTTCCTTTTATGGGAGGCAGCATCAAACGTTCAAACAGTTACCGGACAGCAATATCATTAATGCAATAAAACATCAATATTTGCATATGAAAACAATTATTCTTGCTTGGCTGGTGGTGGTGGTGGTGCCAAAGGGCTGGTCCCAGCCCCCTGGCTCTGAGCACTCAAAGGACATCCGTGGGCAAAGTGTCTAACCTTGTCACAGCGCCAACAGATCGGCTTCCCATCAGCATCATAATGATCAGGAACCTGGGGCAGCGGGTTCCTCCTGCGTCACCACCAGGCGAGGTCCTCAGCACTGGAAGCCAGTTCAATGGTTGCAGGTTGCTGAGTACCTTGCTTGGATTGCACTGCATTGGTCAGAGCAGCCATGCCTTGAATCAGTTCCAGGACCTGGAGCCGCAGTCGAAACAAGTTGTACAGTCTATCTTTGAAGTCACTCAGGTATGCGATTCTCCTCAGTGGACATGTCCTTGCAGGCACAGGGTGTACTGCTGGTTTTCGGCAGCGGGGCTCTCTCTTCACGCGCTTTCTGGACTCCTCCCACGAAGGCATGCCCCCTCGTTTCCCACTCTGCTTGAGTAATGGCGACTGTCCTTTTTCAGAGATACAGTCCAACACAGTTCTTTAGGGTGCACAGTACCCGTTTTAAGCCTGGGCACGCTATCCTGTTTGTGACGCCAAATGTAGCACCCCAGGGGGTCAGGAAAAAATACTTGTCACCTGGCCGGTGAGGATCAGGGGATGTCACGGGTGGCCCTGCCCGTTTTCGTGACCCCAAGGTGTACACGGAGGGAGAGGAGAGATAAGGATGATGGTGGAGGTTGATTTCGTGACACCACCTGTGGTATGCGGCCAGGAAATTAGCCGCCGCTGCTGTCGCTGTCCTCTAGGGTGGATGGTAGTAGCAGCCGAGGTGTTTCTGCTCCCCAGAGGTGGAGCAGGTCCCGGGGAGGATGATGAAGGGAGTAGTAATGGCGGGCACTGAGGTGGAAGTGGAATATGGAATGGGTCGCGGTTGTTTCCTGCACTCACCACAGACCCTGGAATCCTGTGTAGCTGAAGAGAACCCGGGCTGAGCTGGATGCCATGGGCCTTATGGTACTCCCAGAAGTGTGAGGTAGAAGAGAGTGGACCGAGGCCCCAGTGTGCATCTGTGGTGACAGGTCTGCAGCGGGAAACTGACAGGTGCCAGAGTCGTAGCCCTGGTACCTTGGCTAGGAGGCAAGCGGTGGCCTGGCCTGCAGGAGCCGGGAAGACGGCCAGGTGGAACCATAAGGGAGCGGGACAGGGTAGTGGCCCGCCGGTACCGAACCGGGGAACCGACTGGAAACCAGAGCACAAGGGGGGTACTCAGACCCAGAACAAGGCCCAGAAGCCACTGGACCACGTTGAATTCACTGATTGAGGTCTGGACCTTAGGTCCTTTCCCATCCCAAGACCCAAAAGAAGGCAACAGCCCACCGAGGGGGATAGAAAGCCACCGCACAGGCAGAGAGATCCCACGGGCCAGCGCCTGCTAGCAAACGAACGCCACTGGTACATACACAGCCGGGGAGTGGACTCCCGCTGCTAAGGCACAGGCAGTCTACACAAACATAGCAAGGTGCAGGAAGAAGGCCAGGACCACCAACCCGGGTGGGGGACAAGACGCAGCCGGCTGCGGTCACCGACCACCATCAACTTTGTTCATCAGAGACTTGAGTGTGTCAGTAATCGTGAGTACAACAGTGCCATCCGGCCGCGCACCGCCCTGCATCGCCCAATTACCACTCTCCCCAAGCGGGTCCCGGGGCCACCATCCCTGCCCACAGAGGGGTTAACATCTTGCTGCACTACCATCTCCCCCGGGTGCCCCGTAACTGCAGCAGTGGTGTCTACAACTTCACCACATCCCATGGGTGGCGTCACGAACTCAAACACGGCTCCTGCCGTACACCTACCTAACCACCCCCATCGAGGTCGCCAGCATCCCCTTGCAGAGCGACGTGACCCCCGGGTCCGGAGGCGCTCGAGCCACCCACCAAACGAGCCCGGACCCGAGCTGCTCGGCTGTAGCCGAGCGCGAGGTGGTACATATGTAGAGTGTGAATGTGGAACACCGGTGATTAACTCTCCCTTACCTGAGATGAATACCGAACCTTAATTGAGGTGCAGTACCCTGTGGCGACCAGATCCTCAGGGGCGCCACATTTGCAGGCTTCGTTAATCATTTACAGCCAAGCGTGACCCCGATGTGAGCAGCTGACACCACTCAGTTCCCCGAAGGTCACACCCAGGTTGTCAGACTGCAGGACACAGCAATCACCTGCTATCCAACAGTAAGGCAGCGACTTCAACTTTCAATGAGGGCAGCGTGACCTCAATTGACCTGACTGCCGGACTGTTAAACTGCGAGTCACGGCTGTGTTCTGTGTCCGTGTTCTGAAGCCTTTAAATGTAGCGGAGCTGAGGATCATCGTGGAACTTTGTATAGATTACATATGATTGTGTTTTGGAGGTTAATAAAGGGGTGAAAGAAGCTGTGTGTATTTTATTTCAAATAAAGGATTTTTTCATTGTTTTTATTTTTTTTCACTTACAGGATTAATAATGGCGATGTTTATTAGACACCTCCCATTACTAATCCAGGGCTTGATGGCCGCTGTCATTTTTTGACAAATCCCAGCAGTCATTAACCCCTTATATTACTCTGATTGCCATCACACCAGAGCAATCGGGATGAGCCAGGAAAAGCACCAGGATTGACAAATCTAATGTGAGGTGCCAATTCTGGGCAGCTGCAGGATGGTGTTTTGAGGCTGGGGGGTGCCAATATCCATGGCTCTTCCCATCCTGATAATACGAGCCCTCACCTGCCTGCTTTACCTTGGCTGGTTATCAAAAATTGAGGGACCCTATGCCTTTTTTTTATTATTATTATTATTATTATTATTATTAATAATAATAATATTTTTTATTATTATTGTTTATTTATTTAAATAATTTATAAAAAAAATGCCTTAGGATTCTCTCTATTTTGATATCCAGCTACGGTAGAGCTCACAGATGGGGCACATATCAAAATAGGGCGGGAGCCTACATCATTTTTTTTATTATTATTTATTTATTTATTTATTTTTTACACTACCACTCATCAAACTGACTGCGACCAATCACAGATGCAGACACAGGGTGGGGGGCATGTATAGCAGTCTACAACCAATTACAGACACTGGCACAGAGCTTGGGCGGGGGAAACAGTGCATATTGATGACCCTTAATAACCGGGTCTGGAAAAGAGTCTGATTGCAGTGTGGTCCTCTGGTAAACATGGTATGTATAAGTATACTGCTCTTACTACCATTTAAGTTCCATTTGTAGCCCCCTTACGCTTACTATGGCCATTTTACAGCCTATTTTTCTCATGTACAGCAGCACATGAGGTCTGTCATTGTTTCACCGACTGTGAGACCCAGCTCATAGCCTGGAGTCATCAGAATACCCCACTGTACCATGGCAACGATCAGCACCTGCGATTATCATCACGATGGTCCGATCTTGCCATAGGGGGTCTTTTAACCCCCATTTAGCCACCTACATACCGCTGTACCGATTGACAGCGATATTTAAGGGGTTACCGTAATTGGCCCCAATCAGTTCCAATGTGGCCAATGCCTGTGGATGTCAGCTGTCATGTACCGGGAAATGTTACGGAAAAATGCTCAAATTCCTCATTGACTTCCATTTGACTCAGGTACTTGATTCGCACGTACACAAGCATCCAACTTCTCGTTATGCATACCGAGCACCCGAGGATGGTAATGCTCGCTCATCACTTGTAAGAATGTATATTTGCCTTGTGAAGGTATTTGGAAGATTTAATACCTTTTTTGATTGCTGCCTGTATTCATTGTGTTAACTTTATGCATAGACATATGTTTCCTCCCTTCTACCTTGCATACCTACCATAGTTGCAAATACTCATATATATGCATTGATCATTCTATGCCCATTTAAATCGTACCCAATTGGTGCATGTTTACATGTTCTTAAGGATAATAATGACATTTTTTTTGTGTTTTACATGTAAAATCTTGTGAGATCTTATGTTCCTTTCTTTTGTGACCATTGTGTCCTTTTTACATAAATGTACTTTTTGCAGCAGAAAATATTTATATAACATGGAGCACCCTATGTCCATTTAAAGTCACAATGGGCTCCGTCATTAAGGGGTTGAATATTCCTCATCTGTGTATATTCACACCTGAACTTTTCTTACTACTGATTAAACTGCATGCATCTTATTATGGTTCATGTTCCCACTAGAATTATTTGTATTAAATTGCATGTACCTTAACTATGCTCTTTCTTGGTCATCAGAAATTTTGGAGTTTGTCTGTACATATTCCATAAATTTTTTTTACTTGTAAAGAATAAAAGTTTTTTTTGTATACTAGCCACAAAAAACCTCCTATTTCTCTTGTTTTTTTCATTTACATCCTATAAAGACATATGTTTTCACCTCCCCCATGTAATAATGACCCCCATCCCGGCCCCTTCCTGTAATAATGTCCCCATTCTAAGCCTTTCCTGTAATATTTCCTGTAATATTGTCCCCCGTCATAGCCCCTTCCTTTAATAGTGTTCCCTCCATCCTGGCCCCTTCCTTTAATAATGTCACCCATCCTGGGGCCTTCCAGTAATAATGTCACCCATCCTGGGGCCTTCCTGTATTAATGGCCCCCATCCTCATCCTGGTCCTTTCCTGTAATAATGTCCTCCATCCTGGCCAGTACCTGTAATAATGCCTTCCATCCTGGGCGCTTCCAATAATAATAGTCTCCATTCTGGCCCCTTCCTGTAATAATGTCCTGTATCCTGGTCCCTTACTGTAATCATGTCCACCACCATCATGAGCTCTTTCTATAATAAACTATGCCCCTTGATGGCCCCTTCCAGTAATAATGTCCTCAATGCTGTACTCCTTCCTGTAATACTGTCCCCATACTGGTACCATCCTGTAATAATGTCCCCATCCTAGCCCCTTCCTGTAATAGTGTCCCCTCCATCCTGGTCCTTTCCTTTAATAATGTCCCTTATCCTAGCCCCTTTGTGTAATAATGTCAGCCATCCTGGTCCTTTCTTATAATAATGTCCCCATCCTCCTGGCCAGTACCTGTAATAATGACCTCCATCCTGAGCCCTTCCTGTAATATTATCCTACATCCTGGCCCCATCCTGTAATAATGTCACCATCCTGGCCCCTTCCTGTAATAATGTCCTCTGTACTGGCCACTTACTGTAATCATGTCCTGCCATCATGGGCTCTTTCTGTATTAATGTTGGCCCCTTCCAGTAATTATATCCTCAATGCTGTACTCTTTCTGGTAATAATGTTCCCCATCCTAGTATCATCATGTAATAATTTCCCCCATCATGGTACCATCCTGTAATAGTGTCCTGGCCCCTTCCTGTAATCATGTCCCCCATCCTGGCGCCTTCCTGTTATATTTCCTCCATCTTATCCCCCTCCTGTAATCATGTTCATCATCATTGGCCCCTTCCTTTAATATCCCTCACATCATGGGCTACTGCCTGTAATGATGTCCCCCGTCCTGGACACTTTCTACAATAATGTTCTCCATCCTGGGTCACTTTCTAGCATAATGTCCCTTTCCTGGGCCCCTTTCTATAATAATGTCCTCCATCGTGGCCTCTTAATTTAATAATGTCCTGCATTCTGGCCCCTTTCTATAATAATGTCCTCCATCCTGAGCCCCATCCAGCAATAATGTTACCAGTTCTGAATATTTCAACAAATTTTAAAAAAAAATAAACAATTCTTCCCCCACTTCTAAATCATGAAATCATGTGGTGTCCTCTTTCATGGCCAACAGCTGACTTCGGTAGAGCATGACTTCACTTCCATGCGCCGCCAGTGACAGGCTCGCTGATGTCAGCTGCCGGACTACGATTGCAGTGCAGGGAGCTGACGGGTCTCTGTGTTGTGATACTTTTCAGCTGAATGTGTGCTCTCAGATAAGCAGCTGAAATATGCGTTGGCGCTGGCCCTTGCACAGGCCCGATTGCAGAAGCACCCTCTGCCACTGTGATCAATAAGCCCCTGGCTACACAGTGATATTAATGGTTTGGGTGGGATAAAGTTGCAAACAGGTTAATGTAGTTGTCTCTTTTCTTTTAGTACTTGTTTGACTAGTAAAGGGGTGCTGATGGTACCAGCTGACTTCAGAGGTGCTAAATGTAAACAGACTCCATTGAATATAATGACCTCCATTGTGATTAGAATATAGACATTTTGCTTTCTTTCTAAGCTCATTTTTTCATGGGGGTGGGGTTGAGAGTGGGTAAAAGAACAAGTCAGCTGGCCACCAGGGATTTCCACACAGGACAATCCTTTTATGATGATTTCTGTTTCACGTGTCGGCTCTTTTGCAGATTAGGATCATTCCCTGCTGCCTCCAGAAAATACAGCTTCCATATGCTAAGAAATAAGGACGCACAGGTCAAGAAAGAACAGTATTTATTAGAAAAGAAAATATATTATAGAAATCTCTGAAAGGTCACCTTGTCTCGTTTCACTACTGCCACAACTCATCATCTGTCACACAGTTCTCGGAAAGCCTGCGCCAGGCAGGCATAGACACACACACATACACACACACCCCAAGGGGGGATTAAACATGGAGACCATGTTTACAGTGCCTGAACATTTACAGTTCTCTTTTAAGAGCACATCTGCCGTGAAGAATAGGCGGGTTTTCAGGTTCACATATAAAAAACAAAGGTTTCCCGTTCGCATCTACGTCTTCTGATCAACCGGCTGTTTAACCCTTTCCTAACTGCCCATCCAACTCTTCGTAAACCATTCTGCACCCTCACTGCGTCTTCAATTTTCTGGACAGTGCAGTAAGTCGTATTTCACGTATCCAACTTTTTCCACTTGCTTGCGCCACGTCATACGCCAAAAGAAGAAATCCTGGCAGAAGTAGTATTTACCTGCAAGAAGGTATTAAACTTTATATGAGTATCCTAAGAAAATAGTGTGACAATAGTAATAACATACTACATCATCAATAGGTCTTATATTGATGGGCTGGTGTATTGTCCCTGAATTTTACTGTCTTTATCCCAGATGTAACATTGTAAGAATTTTGCGCTGTTGTTCACTTTTAGGGTGGCTAAGTATCTCATCCAGAATTTAGACAGTTAATTATATATTCATTATTTAGTTCTCGATATAGTAACAACATATTTCGCAGAGATGTACAATAATTGTCACCACTTATTTTAGTCCCCGTCCCCAAAGCTTCTCACAATCTACTTTCCCTATTTTAGAGTCAATTACATAGAAAGCCAATTGACCTCTAGATTAGGTGACGACTGGAACACAGTTCCATTTAGCAAAGTTGAATTGATCAGTTCTTTTGCCTGGAAGGGAAGGGAGTCCTCTAAGGACAGGAGAGCTGATACAGAGTAGGTTGTGTCACTTTTTTGCAACCCAGCCCATTATCGGCACCGTAGCATCAAGCAAAATAGACATTAAAGTATACAAATATATTCTGGGATAAGAGATATCGCTATGAACATTACCTTGGTACACAAAGACATCATGAGAATCAGTAGGAACCCCAGCAAAATCTTCATCCGTATTTCGAGGATATCCCTTATCGACAGTTTGTGACTTAACATCTAGTCTATTAAACAAAATGAAATTGCCATTTATATATGTATTAATTACTGATGGTTATTAAAACCTCATTTATATTATTTATGTGAGGCAAATCCCGGGATATGAAGATGAATTATGACTTCCAGTCATAATCGCTCATCACTCCCTGGCAGTGCCCCCCTCCCTTCTTGTCCTCAATGTCCAGCACCTGTGAAGGTGTCACATCCCATGGCCATCTCCTATGATATGGAAATTAGGTGATGTGGGAACAATGGACACAGGATGACTCCCTGCCGTGACCCTGTGGTAGGAGCTGCTATCTAATTAGCAAGCTTGGAAGTATCCAGACAGAACGACTCCAGTAAAAAATGGTTCATATCTCGCAAGCCATATTTCCGATAAATATGGCAACCATAAAAATGGTGTCTCCGCATGCGGACGATGCTGGCACACCCTTTTTATGGGAGCGGGAGCTTGGGAAATACCCCAGGCGTGATATCAGCCAATGGGGAACTAGTAGACAAGTCATGAAACCTCTCGTTCTGTAGCTAAATTCATAGCTGTCACAATGAGAGCGTCGGCGTCCGCCTACGACGCTCCCAGGCAAAGTTATGGCCCATATTCCATGTTGTGGATTTTGTCCATAACTCCAGCCAGGGGTGGAGCAGTGCTCCCTCTGAGGTCACTAAGGTAGGAGGGGACCTGGATTTGCCCAGGTTGATAACCCTACTTCGGCCATTTTCCAGCGTTCTTTCGCTGGGGGTCACGTGCAGGAAACATCTGTGGGAGTTCCTAGAAACCTGGTCTACAGCGCCCCCCTGTGGCCAGACGCACAAGGTAACTGATTGAATTGCATACCTGTTTGTAAACCATGCTTTATCTGTAACTGTACTCTGACCTATGTATATTCTGTAGATTCCCTATTGTATATATTGTAGTTTCTAGTGTGCTTTAGGCCGATTAAATTATATAATTAATCTTGGGCTGTTCTGTTATCTCGATCTTGAATCCCACGTCTGTGTGTTCGGCTAATAGTTACCGTGAAGCGGTTGGTGGCAGCGAGTTGTGCCAAGGATTATTGTGGGGAGGCCAGTGAGATTCGGGGAGGTTTTATATATTCCGCCCGCGGAGGTCGGGGGAATATATACCCTACTCTCACTGGGGACCCTTCAATAATCGGCATAAGTAGTATAGCGGCCTCCTTGCTTATTGTCGGGCAATTCCATAATTGGCCTGACTATAAGAGGGGCGCTAGAGAGCGCGTCACGTGCTCTGTCTGTCGGTCGGGAGGTATAAAGGAGGGGTGACCCCCACTTGTTACCCCCCGATTGTGACGTACTGGTAGCCAGCGCGGGGGATTTCTGAGTGACCCCCCCCGGTGGTTTGTGACATATTGGTGGCATAGCGGTGGGATCGAGATAATAGTGTGTGTGAGTGTGAGACCCATACTCCCAGACACTAAAGACTGCCTGCAGCAGCTGTGGCTGCTGGGGTCTTCAGACTAGCTCAACACTAGAGTGTCAGAGTGCAGATACTGTAAGGTGTGTGGAGGCATCAGGTGTCAGTTCTGTGTCAGTGACCAAAAGTCTGCAAGAATGGCTGATGGCACCAGGAGCAGAGCTATGCAACTGGCCAATGCTAAAGCAGGAGCCGAAGAGAGGGAGGACGGTGCTGTGGACAGTAATGAGGAGGTTGCCCACGAGTCCTCCAGGAGCTCGACGCCAGAAAACAGCTCTGCAGAGGACATTGCACAACCTGGCACTGCTGGACAAGAGGAGGAGCAGCTCACCCAAGGGTCCTCAACGAGCCAGATGCCAGCCCTCCGCTCTGCAATGGACAGTGAATCACCTGGCTCTGCAGCGTGCCGCAGATCACCACTTGCCAATCCCTCCGGCCTGAGAGGTGCAGAGGCCCTCCTTCAAGCTGCCTTGGCCAGGCTTATGGCTGGAGACCGGGATACCTACGAGATACTCATGGCCGAGCGTGGGCGACAGGCAGCGCGTGACGCTGAGGCTGCGGAGCGGCAAGCAGCGCGTGACGCTGAGGCTGCGGAACGGCAAGCAGCGCGTGAGGCTGCGGAGCGGCAGGCAGCGCGTGAAGAGCGAGAGCGACAGGCAGACCGTGACTACCAGCTGCAGCTAGCTCAGCTCCGGCCCTCATCAGCCACACGTGACCTTCAAGACACCAAACTTCCAAAGGTCCGTGTTGAGGACTTCCCAGTGCTGGAGAAGGATGGAGACTTGGACTCTTTCTTGACTGCTTTTGAACGGACTTGCTTGCAGCACCATCTGGACAAGGACCAGTGGGCCAAATACCTGACCCCCCGTTTAAGGGGTAAGGCCCTGGAAATCCTTGGGGACTTGCCTGCTGAGGCAGATCAGGGCTACGACACCATCAAGCGGGCCCTGATCCAACAGTACAACCTCACTCCAGAGTCCTACCGCAAGAAGTTCCGGAGCCTACAGAAGGGACCAAAGGACTCCTGGGCTGACCACAGGCGGGCACTTGCCCGAGCTGCCGACCACTGGACCCAAGGCCTGCAGCTTTCCACCGGACCGGAGATCCTGGACTTGTTCATCACGGAGCAACTCTTGTGGAACTGCCCTGAGGATCTCCGCCAGTTCATCCGAGACCAGAAGCCAAAGGGGTCCACGGCTACAGCTGCCCTGGCCGATGACTACACCAACAATCGGGCTCCTGAGGCCAGGAGAGCAGCCACCAGCAGCACCTGGAGAGGGGGTAAGATGAACTCTGCGACTGCCCCACCTGCCCCTAGACTGCAGGGGGTGTCCCCCTCAACTCCCCTCTCCAGGCCCGTGGCAGAACCAAGACGGTGCCACCAGTGCAACTTACCTGGACACTTCAAGGCCATGTGCCCTCAGCGTCCCAAGGCCCCGGCTCCGTCCCCGTCCCAAGGGCCGCCCAAGGTGTATTGTGTGGGTGGGGGTGGTGGTAGGTCCCTGGACAGCTTCCAACCTGTCACCGTCGGCCGGTCTGTGACCATGGGACTGCGAGACAGCGCCTCGGAGGTGACTCTGGTGCGGCCTGAGATGGTGTCCCCCCAAGACTTGATCCCTGGAAAAACCCTCGCTGTCTCCGGGATTGGAGGCATTGACCCGGCGCTGCCTGTTGCTGACATTTATGTGGACTGGGGCGCAGGGCGAGGGGTGAGGGAGGTGGGGGTAACTGATCGGATCCCCGCAAACGTGCTACTTGGGACAGATTTGGGGCAGATAACCTCCCAGTTTGGGCCCCAACCAAGGGCTGAACCTTCAGCCAGTACTGACATGCCTCCGGACAATGTTAATGTGTTATCTATGAATGATGTAAGGGAGGAGGGAGTGAACTCTGATATTTCTGCTTGCATAGACACCATAGACACACACACAGCTGCAGCTGTGACAGGGGAGGGGGTCAGAGAAAGGTGTGACAATGCCTCTACAAGTAATCAGCCTGTGAGCTGGGATCCGTTGCCCTCTGCAGGGATAAGCAGAGAGCAGGGTGCTGCAGGGGGAGGACCAGTGTGTGGGGTGGGGGCTACCACAGCAAATGTGGGGTCCCCAGAGATTTCACAGCGGGGTTCTGTTGCTGCAGGAGGGGAACAGGCAGGTGAGATTGGGGCCGGTCCAGGAGCGGAAGTGCTCCCAGGTAAGATCTCGGTGCATGGTTCCCCCACAACCGGGGTGTCAGGAAGCCAGGTAGGTCTGCCTGAACCGGCGACTTGGTCAGGAACGGAGGAGGAGCAGGCACGACCCACGGTCGCAGCGGCTGTGGCCGCTGTCACCCGCAGTGGGAGTGCTGGAAGCCAAGGGGCCTCCCAGAGGTCCGATAGCTCTTCCCCTTCTGACCCAGTGGCAGCCGAGTCAGGTGGAGGCCAGGACACAGGTCCCGGGGTACTGACCGAAGATGTGACAGTCTCGTCGATTCTGGCCACATCTAGTCAGGGGTTTCAGGCAGCGTTAGAAGCTGACGACAGCCTGAAAGCTCTTAAGGAGCAGGCGGCACAGCCTCCCTCGGACTCGGACCCGGAGCGAGTGGTCTGGGACCAAGGACGGCTGTACCGGGCCACGGTCCAGCAGGGTTCACCGGAGGCGTGGCCCAGGGACCGACAGTTGGTGGTACCCTATCCGTTCCGGACGGAGTTGTTGCGGATCGCACATGAGATTCCGATGGCCGGACACCTAGGGATCGCTAAGACCAAGGCCAGGTTAAACCAGCATTTCTACTGGCCAAAAATGGGGGCCGATGTGGCTGCCTACTGCCGTTCGTGTGAAACCTGTCAGAGAGTGGGGAAGGCGGGGCCACACCCCAAAGCCCCACTGGTATCTCTGCCAATCATCGATGAGCCTTTCAGGAGGGTGGCTGTGGATCTGGTCGGCCCGCTTGCCATCCCCAGCAGCTCCGGGAAACGCTTCATACTGACGGTAGTGGACTATGCCACCCGGTACCCGGAAGCAGTGGCCTTGTCGTCCATTCGGGCTGACAAGGTGGCCACCGCATTGCTGGAGATTTTCTCCCGAGTGGGTTTTCCCCAGGAAATGCTCACTGACCGGGGGACCCAATTCATGTCCCAGCTGATGGAGGCCCTCTGTAAGCAAGTCCAGGTGCGACATCTGGTGGCCAGCCCGTACCATCCACAGACTAATGGCCTGTGCGAGCGGTTCAATGGCACCTTAAAGCAGATGCTTAAGATGTTGGTCGACTCCCACGGGCGTGACTGGGAGCGGTATCTCCCACACCTGTTATTTGCTTACCGGGAGGTTCCACAGGCCTCAACAGGATTCTCACCGTTTGAGCTCCTGTACGGGCGACGTGTGCGGGGCCCCCTGGCTCTGGTGAAAGAGGCTTGGGAAGGGGATTTGGCCACCCCTGGAGTGTCGGTTATCGAGTATGTCATGCGCTTCCGGGACAAAATGCAGGCCTTGACGCAACTGGTACACGACAATATGGCTCAAGCCCAGGCCGATCAGAAGCGTTGGTACGACCAGAACGCTTGTGAGAGGACCTACCAAGTGGGTCAAAAGGTGTGGGTACTGGTCCCCGTACCACAGGACAAGCTTCAGGCAGCCTGGGAAGGCCCATACCTCGTGTACCAGCCGCTCAACCCTGTGACGTACCTGGTCACCCTGGACCCTGCCTGTGGAAGGCGGAAGCCCTTCCATGTGAACATGATGAAGGCACATCATGAGCGGGAGGCATGTGCGCTCCCCGTGTGCAACCTGCCCGAGGAGGGAGAAGCGGAAACCCTCTTGGATATGCTAGCCCAGGTTAGGGCAGGCGGATCCATGGAGGATGTGGAGGTTGGCCACCAGCTCTTGGAGGACCAACGGTCCCAGCTGTGGGCCACCCTCCTCCCCTTCCGGGGGTTGTTTACCAACCAGCCCGGAAGGACTGACTTGGCTGTCCATCACGTGGACACTGGGGATCATCCCCCGATCCGGCGTTCAGCATATCGGGTCTCCCTGGAGGTGCAGCAACACATGCGCCAGGAGATTGACGAGATGCTGAAGCTGGGGGTGATCCAGGCATCCAACAGCGCTTGGGCCTCGCCTGTAGTCCTCGTCCCTAAGAAGGACCGAACCACTCGGTTCTGCGTGGACTACAGGGGGCTCAATGCTGTCACGGTCGCCGATGCGTACCCAATGCCACGCATCGATGACCTGCTCGATCAGTTGGCCGGGGCTCAGTACCTGACCATCATGGACCTGAGCCGGGGATATTGGCAGATCCCCCTGACTCGCAAGGCCAGGGAACGCTCTGCCTTTATTACCCCATTTGGACTATACGAGTCCACGGTGATGCCATTCGGGATGAGGAATGCCCCTGCCACTTTCCAGCGGATGGTCAACACCCTGCTCAAGGGACTTGAAGGGTACGCGGCCGCGTACCTGGATGACATTGCCGTCTTCAGTCCCACCTGGGAGGACCACCTAGAGCATCTAGCACAGGTGCTCAGGCGGATCCACCGGGCAGGTTTGACCATCAAGCCGGGAAAGTGTCAGCTGGCCATGAGCGAGGTCCAGTACCTCGGTCACCGGGTAGGCGGGAGAACACTGAAGCCCGAGCCTGAGAAAGTGGAGGCCATCGCATCCTGGCCCACCCCCAGGACCAAGAAGCAGGTGATGTCCTTCTTAGGGACCGCCGGGTACTATAGGAGGTTTGTTCCACGCTATAGTAGCCTGGCAAAGCCCTTGACGGACCTCACCAAGAAGAAGCTGCCCTCTGCAGTCGATTGGACAATGGACTGCGAGACAGCCTTCCAGGCCCTAAAGGACGCCCTGTCCAGCCCGCCCGTGCTACAGGCAGCCGACTTCACGCGGCCGTTTGTAGTACAGACCGACGCCAGTGACTTCGGCCTCGGTGCGGTGCTCAGCCAGGTGGACTCTGCGAGCCAAGAGCACCCAGTCTTGTACCTGAGCAGGAAGCTGTTACCAAGGGAAGTGGCCTATTCCACGATGGAGAAGGAGTGCCTGCCATAGTGTGGGCCCTGCAGCGTCTGCAACCCTATCTATACGGGCGCCACTTCATCGTGGAGACGGACCACAATCCCCTCAGCTGGTTGCACACCGTCTCTGGGACGAATGGGCGATTGTTGCGATGGAGCCTTGCGCTCCAGCAATACAACTTCACCATTCGCCACAAAAGGGGCCGTGACCACGGTAACGCAGACGGGCTGTCCCGACAAGGAGAGGTCGCGGACGGGCGCACGGGGGAACACCGGAGTGTGCTGCCCCCTAGCGCCCTCAAAAGGGGGGAGGTGTGAGGCAAATCCCGGGATATGAAGATGAATTATGACTTCCAGTCATAATCGCTCATCACTCCCTGGCAGTGCCCCCCTCCCTTCTTGTCCTCAATGTCCAGCACCTGTGAAGGTGTCACATCCCATGGCCATCTCCTATGATATGGAAATTAGGTGATGTGGGAACAATGGACACAGGATGACTCCCTGCCGTGACCCTGTGGTAGGAGCTGCTATCTAATTAGCAAGCTTGGAAGTATCCAGACAGAACGACTCCAGTAAAAAATGGTTCATATCTCGCAAGCCATATTTCCGATAAATATGGCAACCATAAAAATGGTGTCTCCGCATGCGGACGATGCTGGCACACCCTTTTTATGGGAGCGGGAGCTTGGGAAATACCCCAGGCGTGATATCAGCCAATGGGGAACTAGTAGACAAGTCATGAAACCTCTCGTTCTGTAGCTAAATTCATAGCTGTCACAATGAGAGCGTCGGCGTCCGCCTACGACGCTCCCAGGCAAAGTTATGGCCCATATTCCATGTTGTGGATTTTGTCCATAACTCCAGCCAGGGGTGGAGCAGTGCTCCCTCTGAGGTCACTAAGGTAGGAGGGGACCTGGATTTGCCCAGGTTGATAACCCTACTTCGGCCATTTTCCAGCGTTCTTTCGCTGGGGGTCACGTGCAGGAAACATCTGTGGGAGTTCCTAGAAACCTGGTCTACAGCGCCCCCCTGTGGCCAGACGCACAAGGTAACTGATTGAATTGCATACCTGTTTGTAAACCATGCTTTATCTGTAACTGTACTCTGACCTATGTATATTCTGTAGATTCCCTATTGTATATATTGTAGTTTCTAGTGTGCTTTAGGCCGATTAAATTATATAATTAATCTTGGGCTGTTCTGTTATCTCGATCTTGAATCCCACGTCTGTGTGTTCGGCTAATAGTTACCGTGAAGCGGTTGGTGGCAGCGAGTTGTGCCAAGGATTATTGTGGGGAGGCCAGTGAGATTCGGGGAGGTTTTATATATTCCGCCCGCGGAG
Organism: Anomaloglossus baeobatrachus; assembly: GCF_048569485.1. Taxonomy (NCBI): domain Eukaryota; kingdom Metazoa; phylum Chordata; class Amphibia; order Anura; family Aromobatidae; genus Anomaloglossus; species Anomaloglossus baeobatrachus. Next base: position 321,328,308 of record NC_134357.1, read on the forward strand.
GTCGGGGGAATATATACCCTACTCTCACTGGGGACCCTTCAATAATCAGCATAAGTAGTATAGCGGCCTCCTTGCTTATTGTCGGGCAATTCCATAATTGGCCTGACTATAAGAGGGGCGCTAGAGAGCGCGTCACGTGCTCTGTCTGTCGGTCGGGAGGTATAAAGGAGGGGTGACCCCCACTTGTTACCCCCCGATTGTGACGTACTGGTAGCCAGCGCGGGGGATTTCTGAGTGACCCCCCCCCCGGTGGTTTGTGACAATTTATATTAACATTTTTCATGAAAACATACCTCCAGTATTTTTCACCATTGAATAATAAGACCTTTCCATTATCCCTTGTAATAGCACCTAAGATTTTATCCAAATTCTTGTCAAATCCCAGTTTGTCAATGCTTCGTGGTCCCAGAACAGTGCTTCCGGTATACTGCCAGAATTTTCGGCCTGAAAAAAGATTGATTTTATGTGTCATGTTATCATTCGCAGTGCTAGACCAAGTACCGTATATCTGTATCAATAGAACACAAGAATTTGTTTTTTCAGCATTGATGCGTAAGAAGGACCAATGGCTTACATCCTGTATTTAATAAGAACATGTCAAGTCTCCTTATGTGTTTGGATCCCCCCATGATATAACAATTCTTTTTTTGTTATAACTTTGTGTTACTCTCCTGTTATAACTCCTAGAAATATGACAAATTGAAAACTGGGTGTTATGCTTTGACGGTGTGTCCCTATACACTCTGATGTTGACGAATAAATGCTGAAAGTATTAGGTTTTTTAGGGACACACCCCTTTGACAAGAGGAATAGCAATGCCCAGGTGTCAATTTATTCAACATTTCTAGAAAAAAATTTTTATTCTTAAAGGTGTCCAGTGCTGTTCTTCTCTGAGTGACGTCACCGCAAGTGAGACTAGCCGGCTCACTCTATGCTCTATGTGTGACCCGAAAGTCTCTTTAACAATATAAATCTATAGAGATTTATTCTGACGCTTCATAGGCTTACTTTGTAAAAGTCACTGCCAGGTCACGCTGTGCTTTGAGTCTCTGAAGAGTCATGACGTCATTCAAAAAAAGAAAATGGCACTGGACACCGCAGAGAGTGACAGTAGGTGAGTATATTAATACACACACTACATTACAAGCACATTTAATGAATAAAAAACTTAATGAGAGTGTTTCTTTAATCAGATGGGTAAGAAATGGTGACAGGACTAGTGATAAACGATCACTACCATGCTCCGGTGCACGGTGCATACAGTTGTATGCATGGATGGGCGCAACTCGGGTGCCCATCCGAGCATCCAATTGCTCTTAACAAGTACCGAACACCTGAGCATGGTAGTGCTCGCATATTACTAGACAGGACATGTTTAAATAACACTTATTGGATAGGGATGGAACTTCAAGTTATGCCTCTGGGAATGCAAATTTAAGTACGAAAGCAATGATGTGTTATGGCTAGGACCAAATGTTTGACCTGGCCAGCTATTGTCTTCTGATATGTTGCATCTTGTATGACACTGACTGGTGAGTTTGAACTTTCCTACTAGGATCAAAGCTCATATTATTCCAACACATTTGGGTTCTTGATATTCTGTTCTTTATATCTTATCCAAAAATAATTCTTTTCTTACATTGTAAAGTTTTAACATGTTGAAGCTTGAAGGTTATAGCATCTACAATAAGTATGTTCTATAGTCTGACTGAACGTTTCACACAAAGACCATCAAATTATTTATTTAAGTGATCACTTATCCCTCACCTGAGAAAAAGAAGATCTTTTTGCTTTGGGGATCCTGGAATACAGTGTCAATATTGGAGGGCAGAGCAGGCCAAGTTTCTGATATTGGTGTAGAAGACGTAGGAGGACCACTTGCAGGTAATTTCCAGTACACTCTGAAACAAACGTTGAAGGATCTCGTCAACAAAGCAAGAAATATGACTACATATTGTCTCGGAATCTTCTCCTCCTTCTAAAGTGCAACTGTTACTGTGTTCCTCTTACCCATCCTTAAAGAAATGAAGGACTCCTTGTATTTCTGCAATGGCATCAAAAACTTTCACTTTACATGGGTTTTGTGTAGGCTCAACAGGGATGTCGGGATCCACAGTGGTGGTGGAAGTGGTGATAGTGGTGGTGGTGGTGACAGGACTTGAAGGAGTAGTCGTTGGTTTTGGTTTTTTGGTGGGTTTAGGTGGAGTGGGCTGTGGACCAGATCCAGCTCCTAAAAAAGTAGACAAGAATTAATCAAGCAGTGCCGGCTGTCATACTATCCGCAATATGCCTGGTAATTAATCACTATGACTTGTTCTGCTGGGTTGCAATATATCATTGAAGTATACATGGTGACAGTAAAGAACACATTGTTTTTTTCTTCTTTTGTCCTTATTTTTAATTACTACGTTACTTTAAAGGACCATTAACAAATGAAACGACCAATGTTTCATAGGAAACTCCAAGAAAAATATTTCCGTATCCTGCTTCCTTAATATTTTATTCATCACTAACATTATGTAGAAGAGATATGTGTGCTTTATATAGAACTGCTCTGTTTGTACATATGTAATCAAGAGTTTCCAAGTAATAACCCTAATTCCTCCATCTCTCACCATTGCTACAAAGTGCCAGTCATTGCTGTTCCCGTTATAATCAATCCACATTTACAGGTTGCCCGGCAACAGCACAGTTGCCAGCGAAGATGATTTACGTATGAGGAGAGAAGCAGATCTGGTTGTTTTTAATTATCATGAGTAGCATGCCAATTGGCTGTGACCTGAACTATGGCAAATACCAAATAAATATTAATTTTATAACATTGATGTACGTACCATACAGATACTGTATCCCATTAATGTCATCAGAATGGAGCTCGAAGTCTTTCACATATTTGTACATAGGGTACATGAGTGCATCTTGGACACTGCTGTGCTCCAGTCCTAATGCATGACCAAACTCATGAGCTGCCACCAAAAACAGACTGTATCCTGTGGAGAAACAACAAATGTGTGATGGAAATGTGCACGACTGAACACAGACAAGTCATCTGAAATCAGTTCACATTTTAGGATGCAACAGATCCATCATGCTGGAACTAAACCTGTCATCCATGTGTTAGTCTACAAAGCATATGTACACAGGAAGGAAGCACAAGCTTACATAGGATTTGGAGCTCAAAAATTAAAGGGGTTGTCCATGTCTAGGGAAAGGGGTTTTTTCTAACTTAAATTCATGCATTTGGGCCTAAAAATTATTTTTGATGTTTGATTTCATTCAAAATTCTTCCCCGTTTGGCTTCTACAGGAACTTTGTTTCCTTGCACATTCAATTTTTGATGTGATCTGTGGTCCTAAATCAGAAAAGAAGGGGTTTCCCAGCCAAAAAAATATTTGTTTTCAAAATAATACTCACCCTCACCCCATTCCAATGCATACTTGATCCACGCTGCTGTTTTCTCTTTGGTCCAATGTTGACACAATGGATAGCCTGCTCATGCAATCATCATTTGTGGCATTGCCTTCCCAAGTCCTAAATCCTTGGTTTAGTTCTCACATCCCTTCTACAGTGATGAGACCTATTACTGGAGGAGTCTAGCATAGGGTCATATGGTCCATGAAGTAGAGAGACTAATCTAGGCTTTCCTTCGCTATCTGTTACGGAGCAACATCGGAAAGTGGTATGGACACGTTTGGCAAGACGAAGTTTCAAATATTCTTGTTATGAAGGAAATAGTGTTTCTTCAACATTATGGCCCCGATTCATCAAATCAATTTTGCCACCAGAATTATGTTGTAAATAGCTTTGAAAAGTTGCAAAATGTTTGGAGAACTCAGAGCTGCACAAAAAGTTTGTGACTGAAAACTGTTCAGGACTATTTTTCCCAGCGCCGCCAAAATGTACAGAACTGGGGTAGAACGGCAGGGCAGGGGTGTGATGCTACAGGTGACCTAATTAATGACAAGCTGTGGCATACTTACTCCAGTCCCGAACTGAAGTAAGATTTCTAGCATGGTACACGAAAGCACATTCCACTTAGTGAATTAGGAGCATCTGACGTATGGCGGGCGCCTCCTCTTCACGAATTAGGAGTGTATGACTACATGAAGTCCCCTAAGCAAGACTGATGAGAAAAATGCCAGGCTTGATGAATTGGGGCCCTTGTCTTCTCTTGTATAGCTGAGGAATATTATTGGCTGGGAGACCTTAACTATAACCACCAAAAAGAGAGTGAAAGAATGTCATATATGTACTATACCTTGGTCTGGGCAGAATCCCCATTTCCTGTCCTGGTCATAGCTGGAGGTTGTTGCACACCATAACTTCTTATCTTCGCGCCCTTCACTTGTACATTGCCGATATGTCTTGCCCAGGAATGTAAATGGGAACACGCAGGGGTCACCTTGAGCATTTCCACCAATTACCGAAGTGTCTGTAGGAAAGTTGTTCTAATCAGAAGTGTTCTCCATTGAAGACTTATATGTTCTACTATGTCATACCAACATATATCCCAAAAATATCCACATTGATTTTATAAGTTTAGTAAGCCTCCGGTGAAGCCTTATATACTACAAGACACCCACAGAAGAACTTACCTCTGTTAGGACAGAATCCAAATTTGCCATCAGTATCATAGTTGGCTGTGGTACTACACCAGCGATATCCATCTGAACGTCCTTCCTTTGTACAGGAAGAATAAGACTCGCCATCAAAAATAAAAGGGAATACACAGGGCTCATCACCACCATTCCCACCATAAGTGAACAGCACTGCAGGGAAAGCAAAAAGAGACACATTATACATTTTCTGGTATTGATGCCCAATGGAGTATGTTTTTTTTTTATCCTGATGATCTAGGTGTGTTAATCGGGGGGGGTCTTTAAGAAAGGTAAGGGGTCCCTGGGACATCTTTTCTCTTTATAAGTGGAATTATTTATTTTATTTTTTTTACTCTCTTATATAGCACCATTAGTTCCACAGAATACAGAGGTCACCATCACTGTCCCCATTGGGACTCACAATCTATGTTCCCTATCAGTATGTCTTTGGAGTGTGAGAGTAAACCGGAGAACCCGGAGGAAACAAACGAAATAAGTAGACGCTAAGATAAGCCATTCATATTTAAGTCTTGGAAAACCCCTCTATCACAGATACACTATAGTATTGGATGAAAAATCATGACAGATATGGCTAATTTTAGACCTTGAATTGGAAGAAGGACCTTAAGTGTATGCTAGTGTTAAATAAAATATATATCAGGTTATGTGCTATGTATAACCAAATCATAAAAGGCTATTAAACTTGAAACCAACTTGATTAATTATTTAACAGCATCTCGCAGCATTGTATGTGATAGTTCCCACTTCCTTGGAGACTGTGCAATTTATGATGTTTTATTTACTATGGTTATACAACTGAGTCTGAGTTTAGTAGACTACATCATTGAGAGCAGTTATTTATAAGACACTTTGTCATGTTGTATCTTTGCCTATAGAGTTGTTATACTCACACTCGCTAGGGCAGAAACCAAACTTTTTGTCTTCATCAAAGTTGGGGGTTGTGCTACACCAGATATGTCCATCAGATCGCCCAGCGCCTGTGCAAGAGGTGTATGTCTGACCGTCAAAGACGAAAGGGAAATGACACAGAGCTCCATCAGCGTTACCAAATCGAGTCTTCACCACTGGAAGTGAACAAATAAGACACAAATGAAAAATAGAGAAAACTTTACATTTTCTAGTAAATGACTTTATTGAAACATAGTCTCCAATTCGGCATTTGCATTTTGTAAGTCACTTTTCTCTTTTTGTCTTGTTCTATTCATCTCTGTTCTTTGCAACAAATTCTTCAAAATAGCTTCTGAAGTTCGCACAAAGTGAAAAATTGCCTATACTTTTGTCTTTGATTACTGTTTAGGGCAAAAAGTTGCAGGTTTTGCTAAATGGACCCAAAATTATGTCAAAATAGCTGTCATATCTAAAATTATAAAGGGGAAAACAGGGAAAATGCACCAAATTTTGAGACAAAAAACCTGCAATTGAAGAATCAAACAAAAACATCTGGAAAACCAAATCTTTGCCCACTATGGCGAAATGGTAATCATAAGAAAAAAACAGGCAAAAACATATAACATAGACTTTAAAAAGGGATGAAATAAAAATATTAGGAGTAAATAAACAAAAAACTGTAAAACATCATAAACTAGACAAAAATAACCGAGAATTAAATAATGCATCGGAACCACAGATTTTGGAAGTGAGCTTATGTAAATTCTTCATGACCTATACCTACCGGTACATCATAGCGTGTGTCGCTGCCTTTGATGCAGGCTCACACACTTAGCCAGCACCTTTCCTGGCATATGTCACTGATCTGATTAGCCAATGTGTGCCTCTAACAGCAGCGGGCAGATCATAGAGCCGCCCAGGGCCAGATTAAGGTTGGTGGGGGCCCCTGGGCAGAAAATCTGGTGGGGGCCCCATAACGTTAACATTTTTAGCCATAACAGTAGAGCACGAACTGTAGCATTTAGATATAAATCCACTGAGCATGGATCGTATCCTGTTCTGCCACATTCAGATTTACACTTATACACAGAAAATAAAGTTACTCACATTTTTTTATTGATCCCAATGTTAAGACAGCCAAGTAATAGTAAAAATACAGAAAGGGAAACTTCTCACTGGCAGCAATGGTTGCTGAAAATCACAATGTGCTCTCTATTGTATTGTCTCCGGAGTAGTACATAGCAGCTGATGTCTGTACACGGTATGCCATACACAGCATCAGAGGTGGATCTAGGTTTTCCTGTCCATGGAGTAGGAGTTCAGTTTGGCGCTCCCTTCTATACACGGCTTATGCGGTTTGAGTAGTTGTCATGTGACCACTCATACGCCATTTTCACACGTGCCGATGAGCTGCTCTTCCTAATTCTCTCAATGTTCAGTGAAATACTACAGCCCATAAAGAGAAGCAGGAAGAGAAGCTAATTGTGACTCAAAGTACTAAAATGACCTGCAAGTGGTCATGTGATCACTTCTAAAATTAGCAAGCAGAGCTGAATCCTTACATTGAGTATATTACAGATTGTTGGATTGGGCATGCTACGGGGCTTACTTTTATTATTAAAGGGGTTGTCCAGCTCAACAAGGAAAATTTGTAGTTATATGACTGCAGACTTCTGAATTCTCACAGCTTGCGGACTGCACACTGTCATGATTTTCCCGTGCCATGAGCAAGTAGTCATGGGACTGCAAGTATGCGATTTGCTTACTTCCGGCCACATTCAAATTAGACGTCTGCAGCCTCACTCAATAGTTACATGCCCTCAAGCTCTCACTGCTGGCATCGGAGAGTCCTGACAGTGTGCAGTGTGCAGTGTGCACACTGAGGATTCAAAAGTCTGCAGTCACATAGAAACTTTCATCACAAACCTGGACAACCCCTTTAATGCTACTAACATAATGTAGAAACCCTTGCGGTCATGTAATTTTACAAATCATGGCTTGCTACATGTGTACAGGATCAGAATCAGTAAAATGTACATAAATACACTGTGTGCAGAATTATTAGACAAATGAGTATTTTGCTCACATGATACTTTTATACATGTTGTCCTACTCCAAGCTGTATATTCTGAGAGTCAACTACCAATTAAGTAAATCAGGTGAGGTGCATCTCTGTAATGAGGAGGGGTGCAGTGTAATGACATCAACACCCTATATAAGGGGTGCTTAATTATTAGGCAACTTCTTTTTCCTTTGGCAGAATGGGTCAAAAGAGAGATGTGACGGGCTCTGAAAAGTCCAAAATTGTGCAATGTCTTGCAGAGGGATGCAGCAGTCTTGAAATTGCCAAACTTTTGAAGCATGATCACCGAACAATCAAGCGTTTCATGGCAAATAGCCAACAGGGTCGCAAGAAGTGTGTTGGGCAAAAAAGGCGCAAAATAACTGCCCATAAACTGAGAAAAATCAAGCATGAAGCTGCCAAGATGTCATTTGCCACCAGTTTGGACATATTTCAGAGCTGCAACATTACTAGAGTATCAAAAAGCACAAGGTGTGCCATACTCAGGGACATGGCCAAGGTAAGGAAGGCGGAAAACCACCACCTCTGACCAAGAAACATAAGATAAAACCTCAAGACTGGGCCAAGAAATATCTGAAGACTGATTTTTCAAAGGTTTTATGGACTGATGAAATGAGAGTGACTCTTGATGGGCAGATGGATGGGCTGAGGCTGGATCAGTAAAGGGCAGAGAGCTCCACTCCGACTCAGACGCCAGCAAGGTGGAGGTGGGCACTGGTATGGGCTGGGATCAGCAAAGATCAACTTGTGGGACCTTTTCTGGTTGAGGATGGAGTGAAGCTCAACTCCCAGACCTACTGCCAGTTTCTGGAAGACAACTTCTTCAAGCAGTGGTACAGGAAGAAGTCGGTATCGTTCAAGAAAAACATGATTTTCATGCAGGACAATGCTCCATCACATTAATCCAACTACTCCACAGCGTGGCTGGCCAGTAAAGGTCTAAAAGATGAAAAAATAATGACATGGCCCCCTTGTTCACCTGATCTGAACCCCATAGAGAACCTGTGGTCCCGCATAAAATGTGAGATCTACAGGAAGGGAAAACAGTCCACCTCTGGGAGCAGTGTCTGGAGGCTGCGGTGGCTGCTGCACACAATGTGGATCGTAAACAGATCAAGCACTGACAGAATCTATGGATGGTGGCTGCTGAGTGTCATCAGAAAGAAAGGGGGCGATATTGGGCACTCATTTTTTGGGGTTTTGTTTTTGCATGTCAGAAATGTTTATTTCTAAATTTTGTGCAGTTATATTGGTTTACCTGGTGAAAATAAACAAGTGAGATGGGAATATATTTGCTTTTTATTAAGTTGCCTAATAATTCTGCACAGTAATAGTTACCTGCACAGACAGATATCCTCCTAAGATAGCCAAATCTAAAAAAAACCCACTCCAACTTCCAAAAATATTAAGATTTGATATTTATGAGTCTTTTGGGCTAATTGAGAACATAGTTGTTGATCAATAATAAAAAAAATCCTCTAAAATACAAAATGCCTAATAATTCTGCACACGGTGTACAGCACCAGAACCAAAAGCAATACCAAAATACATCACTAGCACCCTCATCAGTAAACGAATATATCACCAGAACCACCAATACATGAATACAGTACCAAATTTACTACAACAATATATTGTAATGTCACATCCCCATATACATTTGTATCACATGAATTAACAACTCCCAGTATGTCCTTAACAATTGTGAGAAAATGCTGGGAGTTGTTATCAGTATTTATCAGACTTTGAACCATACAGGAACCACAGTCCTGATGAGAAGCTTTGAGTATCACACACATACAGTTACATCCAGGTACCTTGTAGGTGACATCTTCCCTGATCGGAGTCATCTTATTCTTTCTTCTCCATCTTGTCCAGACGTCATGATGACTTTTCACTTCCACAGCTCCTCTCTGCAGACCTCCCGGGCCTTCTGCAGCTCCTCTCTGCAGACCTCCCGGGTTTTCCGCAGCACATCTCGACATTATGCCCTTAAAATAAATAGCAGAATGATTATAATGCTCCTAAATATAAATATATGACCTACGCTGTGCGCCTGAATAAATAATTGCCCCTCACTGTGCTCCCTGCACAAAATGACCCACACAATGTCATTCTTATGGTACATGGCCTCTTCTTTCAGTACTGGGCCCCCTCTTCACACCGTCCTCTACATTGTGTACCCACTATACTGTACTTCCAAATGTCTATACTGTGCCCCCTCCTCACACTCCTCCTCCTGAGCTGTGCCCTCACAATGTCACCCATGCTATCCCCTGTCTATACTGCCCTCACCCTCAGTACCAAAATCACTATAGTGCACCTCAGTCTCACATTCCCCCTCTTCAGCATACTGTGCCCTCCATACTGTGCCCTCACACTGCCCACCATGCCGCCCCTTCTCTATACTGCCTACCTGCTTCACTATACAGTCACTATACCGCACCTCAGTCTCACATTCCCCCTCCTCAGCATACTGTGCCCTCCATACTGTGTCCTCACACTGGCCACCATGCCGCCCCTTCTCTATACTGCCTACCTCCTTCACTATACAGTCACTATACCGCACCTCAGTCTCACATTCCCCCTCCTCAGCATACTGTGCCCTCCATACTGTGTCCTCACACTGGCCACCATGCTGCCCCTTCTCTATACTGCTTATGTTCCCCACTAACCAGGCTCTATACTATGCCCCTCACACTTTTCTCCACCAATACTCTCCACTTACAATTTTCTCCCACCATACTGCTGCCTCACACTTTTTAATGGTGCCCCCCTGATTGCCGTGCAGGGGAACATATGCCGCATGCCCCCCAAAGGTACGCCCCTGTACAGTGTACAGGAGAATACATGACTGTTACACAATATACTGTGATACAGACACCAGATGTTATACAATATACACATTATTATATACCATCTGATGTGTGTACACAGTGTATCACACTACTCTCTCTGTACGCTGGATGTGGTATACCATGTGCACAGATATACAATCCCCTGCACTGATCACACCTGGACCTACAGGACCTCACATATTCTATATGTATTATGGGCCATATAGTGTAATGTGTGCTGCAGGCTCAGATGTGATCAGTGCAGGATCTGTGTGTAGTGATGTCTGTGCTGGAGATCAGTGTGAGTTATTGCAGGGGAGGGATGAGGCCGATGACCCGGCACTGACAGCCCGACCTGATCTGCAGCAGCTCACACTCCTGCAATAAGTCACACTGATAGCAGAGTGGCCGCTGACACTATGGAACCGGTCTGGAGTTATCAGCGGCGTCCTGCTCCCTCCTCACTGCAGTCTCCTGCCCGGCCGGCACCATGATTAATGACCTCATACTTACCGGGATAAACTGAGACCTCCGGTCCTCCCACAAGCTCCTCTACGGCAGGAAGAAACAGCAGCGCGGTGACGTCATCCTGGCACACGCAGCCCACACAGCGTGCAGTGGGCGTGTCTGCAGTACAGTAATGGCCGGGATTGAAATACCTTAAAGGTACAGTGCGGTCTTGAACCACTGCGACATTAATAAAATGGCGGACACACAGATGGTGGTGGGGGCCCCCTTAGAGGCTTTTGTGGTGGGGGCCCCTGGGCTGAAGCCCCGTCTGCCCCGCCTATAATCCGGCCCTGGAGCCGCCCACCGCTGTTAACTAGTTAAGTCCGCAGTCAATCTCTGACAGAGGAATTTGATGAGTGCCGGCGGCACTGCTTCCATCCTCAGTCCCGTGATGTGATCACAGGGTGCCGATGGGTTATAATGACAGAGCATGGCAGAGCACCGGAGATCAGCATTTCTGCTATACAGAGCGGTGCTGAAGCATCACTTTGTACAGCACAAATGAATGATCAGACTATATCACTTTCAAGTGCCCTAAGGGGACTAGTAAATCAATACAAAGTTAAAATAACAAGTTTCAAAAAATAAATAAGTTCAAATCATCCCCCCTTTTGCTCCATTGAAAATAAAACAATAAAAAAACACACATATTTGGCATAGCCGAGTTCAGGAATGCCCAATCTATCAAGATGTAAAATAAATTATTCTGATTGGAAAATAGAGTAATGGAAAAAAAAATTCAAAACACCAGAAATATGTTATTTTACCTGCCACAACATTGCAATAAAATACAATAGGAGGCAATCAAAACATCACAAATACCCAAAAATGGTATTTGCAGAAAACGTCAACTCAGGATGCAAAAAAAAATAAGCCATCACTACTGAGCTCCAGATCCTGAAAAATTAGAACATTATGGTTCTCTGAAAATGGCTACAAAAGTTACTTATTTTTACAAATTTCTAGGTTTTTTTTCACCAATTAAATAAAATATCTATACATGTTTGGTATCTACAAGCTCATACTGATCTGGAGACTCATATTGTCAGGTCAGTTTTACCATATAGTAATCATGGTAAATAAAAATAAAAAAACAATTGTGGAATTGCACTTTTTTGGCAATTTTACCACATTTGGAATTATTGTTTTGTAGTACAATATGTGGCAGAATGAATAGCATCATTCAAAAGTACAACTTGTCCCGCAAAAAACAAGACCTCATATGTCTATATTGAAAAGTTAAAAAAAATGATGGCTCTAAGAAGAAGGAGAGGAACAAACAAAAATGAAAAACGTTAAATATCCAGGTGGTGAAGGGGTTAAAAGGAAGTTTAACTTAGCCTATAAAGATTAGTTATCTAATAAGTTGAGGAACTCTTGCACAGTCTGTAGGTTAATTCACTGAAACGTGAAAGTGAAGGAAACCTAACATGGACTAAATGTGCAGAAACTCCAACATGGTCTACAAAGAGAAATCCTCATTTGCACTGTGTTAGTGATCGCACTCCGGCTTTGTCAATTATTTTTCAGTGAAAAGTTTCAAAAAGTAAATAGCTGATATCCATTATATAAGGAAAGTAATTATTCGTGCTAACGAACTGTGTTAATTGAAAAATGCCTTAAGTCAAAGTAGCTGTTTCCAGCATCCTTCTTCTGTTTCTAGTTAAGCATCTAAGAAAACGGCAAACACAGTTATCGAATCACGGCATCACTGGATATAATTAATTTTAATGTAATAATTCACAGCTAGTACGTATAAAAGGTTAATTTTACTGATTTTGTGTCCTAACATAACTGTCATTACATAACCCTATTTTTCATAGTGCTTACCCACGCCAGTTCCGAGAGTCCAGTTCTCATCATCATCAAAGTGAGCATCACCTTGCACACCTTCTCCAGGGGGGTATGCATGGGCCAAGAGACCATCCTTCCCATCAAAAGGATATGGATCTCCATGATCTTTAAAACAGATAATCATTCATTATCTATGGTGTCAAAATTTAGGATAATCGGTTTATAATAAACGCTTTGCTCTACCAGCTTAGAACACTAGTATTCTTGTTCTTGGTTGTCTCTCTGTCATTTAGCATAGACATCTTAAAGGGGATCTACATTTCTATAAAACTGATGACCTCAATATCAGATATACATCTATTTTATAAAATCGGAAAGTCTCCATAAACATAGACAATTTAACATACCCTTGTCTCTTCAAATAAAGGAAGAATAAAGTATAAATTAAACCAAATTAGGTAAGTTTTAGTCTGTACAGATTGCTGAACAACATCAAATTGCATACTGCTCTATGGATCTGTAGGCGCCATGATGCATTGCTAGGTCTAGAGACACCATAATAATCTTGCATTGATCTATAGTTGGGGTTACTTTCCCTTTACGCATTCAAAGATTTAGTTTACTGACGTATCTCTGCATTTAAATACTATGACCAGGGCAGAGCTGCCTATTGACACATCTTTGTCATTCATCACCTGAGGACTGTCGACTGCATGTCGCCCCCCAGTTATGCCCAATGTTACATTCGAATTATGTGTGTTACTGTCCCTGTTATTAAAGGGAATTTGCCACCAGATTTTTCCACCTAAGCTGAAAGCATCATAAGAAGACTGATTGCAGCAATGTGTCAACTATTGGGGTGCTTGCTGTAGTTTTGATAAAATGACTGTTTTATCATCAGTGACTTTTAGGATTGCTACTTCCAATAGGTGGCGCTGGAGTGTGTCTCCTTTCCTGGAGAGACAATTTGTTTTATCAACAGGAGATTATCACTAGAGAACTAGTAAACCAGCTACTTTTAAGTCCGCCATATTCATGAGCTCTGTATAACCACACCCCACCACTTATTGGTAGCTTCCAATCAGAAGTGGGGGCGGGGTTATACAAAGCTTAGTATTTAGAGAACTGGTAGAACTGCAGCCACTAAAACAGTGGATTCATGAAAACTGTAGCAAGCAGCCCAGTAAGTGATAAACTATTGGAATCATGATCTCTACCCCTACATCATGCCGCTCTCAGACGGGGGAGCAAAAACCTGGTGACAGATTCCTGTATTTGATTATTAGAATATGGCTTGTTGTATAGGACATAATTCACTTTAATCACTTACTGTCAGAGCCAAACAAGATGTTAATGTCAGGTTCACCATTGTAGATTCGGGTAAATGTTAGTGGTGTTACATCGCTCCAGACTTTGAAGGCTCGAGCAAAGGCATCATCGGTCACTTCAGGGTCAAGGTCGGGAGAGTAGTTCAGTATCCTACAATGAAAACATGGCATTAGAATCCGGAACATCAAGTGTTTTAGTCATGTTATATACATACATTTCAACAGAATATCCTTGGTGTAGTAATGTATGGAAGAAAAACGGAAAATATCCATTGTCGGTATAACCCAAGGCCATGCAGACAATGATATAAAATGTTACAGTTTAAATAATGTATGGAATTATTTTTACTAGTAGCAGCTAATTTTATAAGGGTATGTTTGTCTATAGAGTTATGGAGTGTTCCTAGTTGCAACCAGCAGAATTATAAATGCAGCTCTGAAGTATAATAATGCTTTAAGACACGATAAGTAAGGTGGTCTCAAATAAGTTGACTGCTCTGTGAATGACCTTAAAGGCTACTTTACACACTGCGATATCGGTCCCGATATCGCTAGTGTGCGTACCCGCCCCCATCTGTTGCGCGACACGGGCATATCGCTGCCCGTGGCGCACAACATCGCCCAGAGCCGTCACACATACTTACCTGTCCGGCGACGTCGCTGTGACCGGCGAACCGCCTCCTTTCTAAGGGGGCGGTCCGTGCGGCGTCACAGCGACGTCACTGAACCGCCGCCCAATCGCAGCGGAGGGGCGGAGATGAGCGGGACGTAACATCCCGCCCACCTCCTTCCTTCCGCATAGCGGCCGGGAGGCAGGTAGGGAGACGTTCCTCGCTCCTGCGGCGTCACACGCAGCGATGTGTGATGCCGCAGGAACGAGGAACAACCTCGTTACTGCTGAAGTAACGATAATTGGGAATGGACCCCCGTGTCGCCGATTAGCGATTTTTCACTGTTTTGCAACGATGCAAAATCGCTAATCGATGTCACACGCAACGGCATCGCTAATGCGGCCGGATGTGCGTCACGAATTCCGTGACCCCAACGACTCCGCATTAGCGATGTCATAGCGTGTAAAGCCCGCTTAAGGCCCTGTCACACACAGAGATAAATCTTTGGCAGATCTGTGGTTGCAGTGAAATTGTGGACAATCAGTGCCAGGTTTGTGGCTGTGTACAAATGGAACAATATGTCCATGATTTCACTGCAACCACAGATCTGCCAAAGATTTGTCTCTGTGTGTGACGGGGCCTTTAGGTGTCAGAATCACCAATACGTCACTAAGAATAATAGGGGTTACTTACTTATATGTGATATCATTATGGTCCCACTTTAAATCTCCTTCGAATGTCTGAAACTTGCCCACATCTGGTACACCACAACGGGGGCTATTTATGGCCTTTAACGTTTCCGCATTAAGCTCCCCAGTTTCCTTAAGTCCCAGTTTCTCCTGCATTCTGGTGAGTGACCTCTTCAGGGACACTTGGGTTTCTCTTCCATGTTCCAGGGGCAAGTAACCATAACGCACTAGGTATTTCTGAGAAGAAAATGGCATATATGGCTATGTAAGCAAGATGATTATAGGTACAGATACATCGTATATCAAGGATGATTAATAAAGTGGAGCCATTAATTAAGTAGGTGGACATATATTATTGATGACATCAATGATGGTAAACATCAGGGCAATAAAGTAAAAAAAGGCAATGGAAAGTGCAGAAAAAACACTAAGAATATCTTACCTCTGCTGCCTCCAGGTCACTTAAGTTGCTCCGTATGTCTGATGGGAATATTACAGATACGGGTTTCTGCTGGGATGTTGGAGCAGAATGACTCCAGGCACACAAGGTGCCAAGTAGGACCAGCAGTGTTAGCATTCTCGGGGTGACAAGCAGCTCCTTCTCTTTCCTTGTCTCCTGTCTGCATTCTCCTGTTTATCTCAACTATATATACACCTTAACGGCTGAATCACGAAAACCTCAGACCACAAGATTGTAACACATGGTATGTAAGGGGAGGGGGAGCTGTGTGTCACACTTGTACACCAGCAAGAAAGAAGGGGAGGGGGTGTAAGTGTGTCACACAGATTAAAAATAAAAACTACAGACATTTCATCATTGTTGTGTCAAAGGCATAGAGTCACATCCTGCCGTAATATGCAACGAAAACAATGTACACACCGGACAGAAATTCTGCTCACAGGTAGATTTGGAGTATTAAGGGATGTGTGTATTACGTCTTTGTTAGGATTCATCCAGACATACACCTGAAGAAGCGTCGAACATAGTGCATAACAATGTAAAAACCACATAGATGTCCCTTTTGTCCTAACCGATTCAGGGCTCGAAAACAGTAAAGCGATTAAAAGTAAAATATTCATTTTTCGAGTGGCTTCATTTGGAAGCCGTCCGCTCATTATAGGGAAAACATGCCAACCATGGCAAAACTGCCGGTGATGTTGTTTAATGGAAAAATTGCCAACTTTCTCCTGAAGCCGCTGTGCCTAGGACG
Organism: Anomaloglossus baeobatrachus; assembly: GCF_048569485.1. NCBI lineage: Eukaryota > Metazoa > Chordata > Amphibia > Anura > Aromobatidae > Anomaloglossus > Anomaloglossus baeobatrachus. The sequence goes on from NC_134357.1 coordinate 321,344,878, forward strand.
ACATTAGCGCTCTGCCATCAGAATACAAGCTTTGTGTCCAAAGGATCTGAAAACCCATCTTTAATTATTCTCATGTGGCCCCATAGTAAAAGTTCTAGGTGACCCCCCAAACACAGTATGATACCCCCTCAGTTAATTCCTCCATAGTAGCCTCCAAACGTGTAGTTTAATCACCTTACAGTATAGTGACCTCAACTCAGTATAATGACCCCACAGTGAATTCCTCCATAGTACCCTACAAACATGCAGTTTAATGACATTACTATATAGTGACCTCAACACAGTATGATGCCCCCATAGTGAATTTCTCCATAGTACCCCCCAAATGTGCAGTAAAATGACCTTACAGTATAGTGACCTCAACACAGTATGATACCCCCTCAATGAATTCCTCCATAGTACCCTCCAAATGCGCAGGTTAATGACCTTATATTATAGTGACCTCAACACAGTATGATGCCCCCACAATGAATTCCACCATAGTACCCTCCAAACATACAGTTCAATGACCTTACAGTATAGTGACCTCAACACAGTATGATACCCCCACAATGAATTCCTCGATAGTACCCTCCAAACACCACGCAGTTCAATGACCTAACAGTATAGTGACCTCAACACAGTATGATGCCCCCACAATGAATTCCTGAATAGTACCCATTAAATGCGCAGTTCAATGACCTTACATTAGTGACCTCAACACAGTATGATACCACCACAGTGAATTCCTCTATAGTACCCTCCAAATGTCCAGTTTAATGACCTTATAGTATAGTGACCTCAACACAGTATGATACCCCACAATGAATTCCTGAATAGTACCCCCCAAATGTGCAGTTTACTGACCTTACATTAGTGACCTCAACACAGTATGATGCCCCCACAGTGAATTCCTCCATAGTACACCCCAAATGTCCAGTTTAATGATCTTACAATATAGTGACCTCAACACAGTATGTTACCCCCACAGTGACCCCCTAACACAACACTATACAGAATATGATGACCCCCACATGGCTCTCCATACAGTATAATGAATTAAATTGCTCTAGTGCTCTCTCTTTACATTTCTAATCTACACTACCCCTTTAAAGAGCTGTTGAGGATGAAGGATATAGTTCTGTGTTTATTCCAAATGACCCAATGTACTGAGGTCAAGTCTCTTTTGCTCAGGTCAAACTTTAATAAAAAAAAAAAAAGAAAAGCCACAATTTATTGTGAGATTAGAAAGAATGTAACAAGACTTAAATCAGCAACATACAACCACATAGACCCTTACTCAGCACCGCACATCCATGCCCACCCTTGCTCAGCGATATGTAGCCACACACCTTGTCTCAGCAGTATACAACCACACTTCTGGGCACTGCAGCACAAACACACAATGTAAAAATCAGCTTGTCTACTTGAGAGGGAAGAGCACATCCCTCTGTTCACGTATAATTGTCAGCGTACGTGTCTCGAATGGCTTCATCCTGTGCCTGTCAATGTTTGTCTACAGATGTGCCAATCTGTATATGTATATGTCATCCCGTATTAAGATATATTATGTGGGGGTATAACAGTACGTCTATGTCTATGTTCTTGTTTGACAAATATTTTTGTCTGAATAGTATTTATTTTAACTCATCTAGGAGTTGGCTAGATGACAACTTTTGCCACACAATGCCTGGGATGGGAGGGTGGCACAATATGAGTGATGGACATATGTATTAGAAGGACAGACAGGATAGCTGCTATAAAAACTGTGAGGAAGGGGCACCCAAAAGAGGTTGCCCCATGCTGCTTCTTCCTTATCATACATGGATAATGAAAGGAGGAAGAAATCGGGTCTATACCGTACTAATAAACCATGAGAATATTCAGTAAAATATTCCTTTATTGTTGTACAAGTCTATGTGTTTCAGAGACATCCATCTCCTTCATCAGGACATAAAAAGGAACAGTATCTATATTTTTTATGTCTTGATGAAGGAGATGGATGTCTCTGAAACGCGTAGACCTGTACTAACAATAAAGGAATATTTTACTGAATATTCTCACGGTGTATTAGCGCAGTATAGACCCGATTTCTTCTTTTCATTATACGTTCTACTTCGGGGCTACTGCTGATACCATCATCACATGTGCTTAAAGGGGTTGTGACTCTCACAACCTGAATAGGTGAGTGCAATCTACCCTCTGTGGGATTTGATTTCTCACCCGGATAAGACCCTATTGCGCTTTCTTTCTTCCACAGTATTACTACTTGCATTATCATACATGGAATCAGCTCCAGACACTGTACCTGCTTAATTGATGATGAATTAATCAAGGAATAGTCCATTCAACTCATTAAAGAGCCTGTGAGATAATTGTCCATATACATTTGGTCTTTTGAAAAAGAGGCAGCTACATATTAAAGAGCTGTATTTTTGAACCCTTACTCCAGTTAGGATGTTACCCACAAATTAAATTGGGAATTTGCACTTTAAAGGAAATCTGTCACCAGGTTTTTGCCACCTAATCTGAGAGAGCCATAACATAGGGGCAGAGATCCTAATTCCAGCGATGTGTCACTTACTGGGTTGTGTAGTATAGTTTGATAAAATCACTAATTAATCAGCAGTATATTATCATTAGATGACTACTTGGTGTGCTACCAGGTAGTCCAGCATATTCATCAGCTCTGTATATCTGCAGCAGAGAAATCAGTGATTTTATCAAAATGATAGCAAACAGCTCAGTAAGTAACACATAACTTGAATCAAGGTCTCTGTTTATACATCATGCTGCTCTCAGATGGGGAAGTAAAAACCAAGTTACAGATCCCCTTTAAGCCCATATCTATATATATAATTGCCTTATTCTGTCTGTCTTTCTGTCTGTATGTCTGTCTATCTTGCTCCAAAATGGCATCATTACAGTGACAACCGTCGCATTGGCCGCTTGGCCCGGCCCCGCCCCGGCCCTGCCCCCCGCACACGTTGGCCACTCGGCCCCGCCTCCGCACACATTGGCCGTTCGACCCCGCCCCCCGCACACGTTGCCTGATCGGCCCCGCCTCCTGCACATGTTGGCTGCTTGGCCCCGTCTCCCGCACATGTTGGCCGTTCGGCCCCGCCCCCGCACATGTTGGCCGCTCGGCCCCGCCCCCGCACACGTTTCCCACTCGGCCCCGCCCCCCGCACACATTGGGCACTTATAAACCTCCCCCCCAGGACTACTTCACCTATTAGACACCTCCCCCCAGGACTACTCCACCTATTAGACTCCTCTCCCCACAGGACTACTCCTCCTATTAGACTCCTCTCCCCCCAGGACTACTCCTCCTATTATACTCCTCTCCCCCCAGGACTACTCCTATTATACTCCTCTCCCCCCAGGACTACTCCTCCTATTATACTCCTCTCCCCCCAGGACTACTCCTCCTATTATACTCCTCTCCCCCCAGAACTACTCCTCCTATTATACTACTCTCCCTCCAGGACTACTCCTATTATACTCCTCACCCACCAGGACTACTCCTCCTATTATACTCCTCACCCCCCCAGGACTACTCCTCCTATTATACTCCTCTCCCCCCAGGACTACTCCTCCTATTATACTCCTCTCCCCCCAGGACTACTCCTCCTATTATACTCCTCTCCCCCCAGGACTACTCCTCCTATTATACTCCTCTCCCCCCAGAACTACTCCTCCTATTATACTACTCTCCCCCCAGGACTACTCCTCCTATTATACTCCTCTCCCCCCAGGACTACTCCTCCAATTATCCTCCTCTCCCCCCAGGACTACTCCTACTATTAGACTCCTCTCCTCCCAGGACTCCTCCTCCTATTATATTCCTCTCCCCCCAGGACTACTCCACCTATTAGACACCTCCCCCAGGACTACTCCACCTATTAGACACCTCCAACCCATGACTACTCCTCCTATTAGACTCCTCACCCCCCAGGACTACTCCTTCTATTATACTCCTTTCCCCCCCAGGACTACTCCTCCTATTATACTCCTCTCCCCCCAGGACTACTCCTCCTATTATACTCCTCTCCCCCCCAGGACTACTCCTCCTATTATACTCCTCTCCCCCCAGGACTACTCCTCCTATTATACTCCTCACTCCCCCAGGACTACTCCTCCTATTATACTCCTCACCTCCAGGACTACTCCTCCTATTATACTCCTCACCACCAGGACTACTCCTTCTATTATGCTCCTTTCCCCCCCAGGACTACTCCTCCTATTATACTCCTCTCCCCCCAGTACTACTCCTCCCATTATACTCCTCTCCCCCCCAGGACTACTCCTCCTATTATACTCCTCTCCCCCCAGGACTACTCCTCCCATTATACTCCTCACTCCCCCAGGACTACTCCTCCTATTATACTCCTCACCTCCAGGACTGCTCCTCTTATTATACTCCTCACCACCAGGACTACTCCTCCTATTATACTCCTCACCTCCAGGACTACTCCTCCTATTATACTCCTCTCCCCCCAGGACTACTCCTCCTATTATACTCCTCTCCCCCCCAGGACTACTCCTCCTATTATACTCCTCTCCCCCCAGGACTACTCCTCCTATTATACTCCTCACTCCCCCAGGACTACTCCTCCTATTATACTCCTCACCTCCAGGACTACTCCTCCTATTATACTCCTCACCACCAGGACTACTCCTCCTATTATACTCCTCACCTCCAGGACTACTCCTCCTATTATACTCCTCTCCCCCCAGGACTACTCCTCCTATTATACTCCTCTCCCCCCAGGACTACTCCTCCTATTATACTCCTCTCTCCCCAGGACTACTCCTCCTATTATACTCCTCCTATTATACTCCTCTCTGAGGGGTGCGCAGCATGGGGGATGGAGCACAATGGGGGGTGCGCAGCATGGGGGGATGAAGCACGATAGGGGTGTGCAGCATGGGGGATGGAGCATGATGGGGGTGTGCAGGATGGAGCACAATGGGGGTGCGCAGCATGGGGGATGGATGACATTGGTGGTGCGCAGCATGGGGGATGGAGCACGATAGGGGGTGTGAAGCATAGGGGATGGAGCACAATGGGGGTGCACACCTCCCCCCAAAACACACACACCGCCACACACGCACCGCACAACACACCACACATACACTGGGAACCACAAACACCGCCCTACACAGACACCCACACACACAGACAACGCCGCTCACACACAGCACCCAACACACAAACACCGCGGCACACACAAATATACGCACACACCGTGCAACACACACGCACTGCACAATACATAACTCCCCCCAAAACACAAACACGCACCCGACACACACACACACCCACACAAACCGAGCAACACACACAGCACCACACACACAACACTGCAGACACACAGCGCTCAACAAACAACGCAAAACACAAACAACACCGCTCTCACACACCCCCACACCCAGACAACACCCAGAACATTTACAGCACCCTACACAAACAATTGGCAACTACACACAATAATATCTATATATATAACAAAAATCATACATTAACTACACAATAAATTCTAGAATACCCGATGCGTTAGAATCGGGCCACCATCTAGTTGATTATATAACGAGGTCCTGTCTCAGCCCTGGACCCATTTGTCCATGGACTTCATCACTGATCTTCCTAATTCTGGTGTAAATACTGTGGTGTAGGTGGTGGTGGCCCATTTCAGCAACATAGTTCATTTGGTTCCACTTCAAAAATTACCCATGGCTGCGTTTAGCTACAATGTTCATCCCTCACATTGTTAGATTACATGGTGTTGCCAAAAATGTTACATCAGATAGATGAGTTCAGTTTTAACTAGCCTTTGGCGTAGCTTTTGAACCAGATTAGGTATTAAGCTCACTCTCCTGAGGTTATCATCACGAGACTAATGGACAGACAAAGAGGATGAACAGTATTTGTAATGTTTTTTTCTTCTCTGGACTACTGGGTGGAATTTCTGCCTCATGCGGAGTTCACTCTCAATAACCATACCTCTATGACTAGCGGGACTTCACCTTTTTGCTGTCGAGGTTTTCATCCAATATTTGAGAATTTTTTTAATTTGCAGTCCTCAGTAGCAAAGGAGGAGAAATTTTCTTCCCCATTGATTAGGGTCTGGTGGGAGGTTGAAAAAGGTCTATTGGTAACTTGTGGCTTGGCAAAGAAAACTAGGAACCTTTAGAGTGGGAGAATTTGTATGGTTGTCCTCAAAAACTGTCCCCATCAAAGTAACATCGAAGAAAGTTGCTACTCCTTTCTCCTGCCAATAGTTAGGCAGTAGAAAGCTATTCTTTCTTGCAGTAAGTACTTCTCTTTTGCCCTTTTGTATTTGTGTTTTATGTTTCTTCTCCTTTGGGTCTCTTCTTTCTCTGCACACCTTTGCTATCCTGGGTTTTAGTGCTCTACATCTCCCTCTGGTTCCTTTGCATGTATGTGGAACACTTGATGGCCTTTTAAGCAGCCAAATCTAAGTTGTTACTTCCTAGATTTGCAGTCAATGTTATTCCAGATCGCTCAAGTGTCGCTAGGGTCTGTGCAGCTAGATACTTCAGTCTGTACAGGAACCAGTTGGACCCAGTGCAGTAGTTTAGAGAAAGGCCCTGTCTTCCCTTGCGAGAAACCATGTGTGCAGAACACCTACATTATAGGTGAAGAGTAACTGTAAGGTGGCAGAATTTGTGTGATGACCAATTGGCCTGTGAGAAGCTGCAGGAGGAGATTGCCTCTCTGACTGAGCACTGACCTTAGAATGAAAGACATGTTGGCAGTCAGTCTTGCCAATTGATGCTTGATAAATGACTCACAGAAAGGGTTGTAAGCTAGTAACTGAATAAAGAGGTCTTGGGCGTGTAATAGTGACTAGTGGTGGCTGCCTCAGTTGTCTTCACAGGGGTTACCTGGCCACAGCGCAGCCGGATGTTAACCCCTCGAGCACCGGTCGTCACTATCATGTAATACAGTCCGCTCACAAACTCATTCTCTGAGCCAAAAACTCAAAGACAAGTGAGTTCTTTTCCAACTTTAACTCTACTTAGCAACTCTTTTATCTCGTTGACATTCTTAACTCGCACCCTGAGGGCACCGCTTTTGACCCCAGTGGGGTTCCCTTCAGATTCTTTTACTTCAAGTAATTTCCTGGCTGACTGCTTCCCTGGCACCCGGGACGCTATAAGCTCATCCTCTAGGCCCCTGACTTTACCATCCGTGGCAGGATCGCTCTCTGTCCGCACGTTGGCTCCCACCCTATTATAGGGACACACTGATAATCACTTGCAGCAATGTAATCATTGGGAATTTCTTTCGGGGTCACACTGCCGCTCCCACAATCTTATGTTATGGGATTGACCCTGCGGGTCAGCACAAATTAGTATTTATTTAGGCTCTTGTTCTCTGGCTCCTTCCTGGGAACTCTCCTACTGCACCTCTTCCCCCTTATCTGACCCTTTTATTTCCTATTCTCCTCCCTGAAATTAACCTGTTCCCTACCCAGAGGATACCAGGGAAAGCGGTCATACGGGCCACGCTGCCACATGGTGGCCACTCCTTACACATCAATGAACATTGTTAAACATGGACACATTACAATATATAGCTGGCCACCCCTGCAGGGGTGGCAGAGCCTTGTACCACCCTACAGACTGATAGAAGTGTGCAGTACAGGTGGGCAGCCTGGGGATGCGGGAATAGTCATCTGGTGAAGAATCAGGGTAGGTGAGAATAGTGACATTTAAACCAGGGGAGTCTAATCCGGTAAAATGTAGAGAGAATCCCTTTGTGCCAATATGGACTACAAATGAAGACTGGTTGCCCTGTATGCCTGAAATGTGGCCTGCGAGCATAGTCTGTGAATATTTTGTTTTATTGAGTGTAGACAATGGAAGCAGTGTCCTAGTTAGTTTAGTGAACGACTGCTTAGTTTGTGTATCACAGAGAGATCTGTAATGTGGCTGGAGTGTCGGTAAGGTAGGATTGAGGTAGAAATCTTTGAGAGATAATGCCCTTTAATACTTAACCCTTGAGAGTAAGGGAGATGGAGGCTAGGCACCATACTTTGACAAGAAAGTGTGAAACTCTTGAGGTTCAGGTAACCAAGACATAGAAAGAGACTTAAGGCTGCTTTACACACTACGATATATCTAACGATATGTCGTCGGGGTCACGTCGTTAGTGACGCACATCCGGCCTCGTTTGACATATCGTAGTGTGTAACACAAATGAGCGACTGTGAACGAGCAAAAATAATCACCTTATAGTTGCTCATTGACATGTCGCTCATTTTCTAAAAATTGAACGTCCTTCTGTGCGCCGGTTGTTCATCATTCCCAAGGCAGCACACATCGCTCCGTGTGACACCCCGGGAACGATGTACTTACCTGCGGCCGCCTGCAATGCGGAAGGAAGGAGGTGGGTGAGATGTTTACGTCCCACTCATTTCCGCCCCTCCGCTTCTATTGGACGCCTGCCGTGTGACGTCGCTGTGACGCCGCACAAACCGCACCCTTAGAAAGGAGGCGGTTCGCCGGCCAGAGCGACGTCACAGGGCAGGTAAGTGCGTGTGACGGGGTTAAGGAGGTTGTGTGGCACGGGCAGCGATTTGCCCGTGTCGCACAACCGACGGGGGCGGGTACGATCGCTTGCGATCTCGCTAGCAAGACCGCAGCGTGTAAAGCCCGCTTAAGGGTCTTACTGTACATGGGCCAAGAAGTAGCATGATGCAACCTCTGATCAGTAAACTTTAACTGACCTTTATAAATTAGTATTTTCATTTCATGGATACAATCCTGGTTTTGCTAAGAAAAAAAATAATAAGTGGAATAACTAAACCAAATCTGCAGTGTTTGAACTTCCTAATACTGGAAACTCCGGTGTGAGTACAGTAATCCTTAGAATCCCACTTCCTGAAGGTCATACTTCTAGGAGCTCTGTTGAAAAAGGGATTGACAAAGAGGCTGTTATTATTGGAGATCATTGATCACATCAACCATGTAGTTTTTTTAACTAGAAGAAAAAACATCCACCAGCTCTCCAATGTGAGAACCCTGCATTATTTCCCATTACCTCTGCTTCCTGTGCTTTTATGAGTTTGAAATAGGAGAAGGAACTTGATATTTGGATTTAAAGGTTCTAAGTAAAATAAAGCCTTAAAGAACTTGCCTTGAACTGATAACATTTAAAATACTATATTTGCGTTTTTGAGGTAATTGATTAGCGTTTTAATGTTAAGCCCTACACCACCTTGCGATTTCATTTTTCCTCCCCTTCTTCCAAGAGCCATAATGTTTTTATTTTTCAGTCAATATAGCCATATGAGGGCTTGTTTTTTGCAGGACGAGTTGTACTTTTATATGACACCATTCATTTTACCATATAGTGTACTGGAAAATGGGGAAAAAATTCCAAGTGTGGTGAAATTGCAAAAAAGTGCACTTCCACAATGTTTTTTGGGGGTTTTTATTTAACTTGTTCACTATATGGCTAATCATACCTGGAATTATGATTCTCCAGGTCAATACGAGTATGTAGATACCAAACATGTGTAGTTTGGTATGTACAATACTCGCATCTGCCCTGCTCAAGGCAGATCAAAGTGCGCCTGCGCAGGACCCCAGTGTCGGCTTGTGTGGATGACGTTCGCTGGTACCGGAGAACGGAGATGCCCATCCAACCAGTCTGCACCGCTTCGCCCCTCAGGTGAGTATTATAAACTGATTTTTACGTTCTACATAGCGGTCTTGGCTCTTATATACAGCATGTTAGAATGCTGTATATAAGAGCCCAATGATGGTGGCCGCAGCTTATTGTCGCCACATATGGTGACAGTTTCCCTTTAAAGCATGTATTATTATTATTATTATTATTTATTATTATAGCGCCATCAATTCCATGGCGCTTTACATGTGAAAGGGGTATACATAATAGGGACAAGTACAATAATCATAAATAATACATGGCACAGACAGGTACAGGAGGACGGAGGTCCCTGCCCGCGAGGGCTCACAGTCTACAGGGGATAGGTGAGGATACAGTGGATTTGGGTGCTCTCAGTGAAGAAACACTCCACCTGGACTAATCAAAGACACTGGTAATAAAGTACAGCATTAAAATGTAATTTTGCTACTTGTTGTCACAGGTACTAAATACACTATTGGGAAGCTGGGATGCTTCAATCACCTGACTGATTATTTTTAAAGAGAATCAATCACTGAAGACAAAAGGATTAGATTCTGCAATTTCACCTGCCTGATCCTTACCAAACTCAATATCTTCTGTTGGGGAAGAGTCACGACATCTCACTGTATATCAGAATTGGCCAAGCCCACCAAAATCAGTGACTTTAATCAAATGCACTTGTATATGTATATATTGGGGCAACTAAAAAGTCTGCACAAGACTTTTCGTCTGCACCAATACAAGTCTGCACCATATAAGTGTAACGGGGTGCCGGGGGTGCCTCGGGGGTTGTAGTCGTGGCCCCTTCCTGTATCAGGCTAACCCCCGGCGCAGCCGTCACTTTTGGGACAGGGGATTGTTTGGTGGGACAGAGTGTGGATGAAGGGAGCACGTTGACAGACTCAGGAAAACTCCGCAGGCAGGCATCAGTTGAATCAAAAGGCATTTTATTGCACGTATCTTCACAACAGAGACACAAATCTTATAGCGTCAAAACACAACTCCTGCTGGGGGAAACTGTTCCTGTCTTCTCTTCTCAGGGGGCCTTACCCGGCTACTCTAGTTTTCTTCACCTAGGCTCCCGCTCCGGCTACTGCAGACTTGACCCACACAACTCTGTTTCACCGATTAGGACACTTTCTTTTTCCTTTCTTTTGCTATCTGCCACCATAGCTCCCACACTCTGCCCCCGTTGCTCCTTCTCCCCCGTCCCGGGATCAACTGCCTCAAACTTTCTCTCCTACAGCACTCTCTCCTCCTCCCCCTAGACTGTCCAGCTCCTCCTCTCTCCTGTACCGTTCCTATGGGGACAGCCGCCCCCCTCTGACATCTAGGGAAAACCCAGTAATAATATAAAGCATAAAACATTAACAACTTTAGCTACCCCGGCGGGGGCATCTTCAGGGGAAACTGCGCCTCTGTGTAAGAGGTCCGTCCACCCCTTACATAAGTATGATGCATTGAATTAGACCAGAATTGGGCTGGAAGTGACCGGAAGGTAACTGCAAACATAGTCACTGTAAACAATGTTTGTGTTTTTCTTCTCTTTCACCCCTATATTACTTCACTTTCTACTGCCCCCTCTGATCCCTAAACCCAGTAATGAACTATTCATCTCTCCCTCCATCCTCCCCACCCATCTCACCTTCCCCTCACATATTTTCCTCCACATTTCACCCAGTGTCTCCAGACACACACGACCATCTCATGGCCTCTCCTGCTCCCACCTACTAACACTCTCTCTGCTTCTCACTGCTGGAGATATCTCTCCTAATCATGGTCCTCCTCACCACATCCCTAATATGACTTCAAACCCTCATCCACAACCTATCACAAATTTCTGCAACCTCTCTAACCTCATACCCATCCACCCAGCCCCCGCTCCCCCGGTCCCACTAACAGGAGCACTATGGAACGCTCGCTCTGTCTGCAGCAAACTTTCCTACATTCATGATCTTTTCATCACTAATAAACTTTCCATTCTTGCCATCACAGAAACCTGGCTCACCCCCTCTGACACAGCCTCTCCTGCTGCACTTTCTTATTGCGGTCTCAAACTCTCTCACACCCCCCGCCCCAGTAACAAGCATGGTGGAGGAGTTGGTTTGCTCCTGTCCGACCAATGCTCCTTTACACCAATTCCACTACCGCCCTCTGTTACTCTTCCCTCTTTTGAGGTGCACTCCGTACGCATCTACGCCCCCTCCAACCTTCAACTGGCTGTCATTTACCGCCCTCCAGGGCCAGCCTCTGCCTTTTTTGATCATTTCACCACCTGGCTACTACACTTCCTTTCCACCGACATCCCCACCATCATCATGGGTGATTTCAACATCCCCATTGACACTTCCCACTCATCTGTCTCCAAACTTCTAACACTTACTTCCTCCTTCGGTCTCACCCAATGGTCCTCTGCAGCTACTCACAAAGATGGCTACAAGCTGGACCTCATCTTCACTCGCCTCTGTTCCCTATCTAACCTCTCTAACTCGCCTCTCCCCCTGTCTGACCACAACCTACTCACATTCTCCTCCCTCTCTTCTCCAAGTAGGCAACCCCCCCTCCACAAACTTTCCCACCCTCGCAGAAATATCAAACACCTTGATTTACACGCACTTTCTCAGTCCCTTCTCCCTCTCACAGACATTGCATTTTTACACGATGCAGATGCTGCTGCAACTTTATACAACACTACAATCTCTGCAGCTCTCGAATCAGCTGCCCCCCTCACACACACCAAAACCCGCACAATCAACAGGCAAGCCTGGCACATGAGTCAGACTAAACAAGTTTTAGTTAAAAGAACTAAACAACTGAGACAGGTTTCCAGAATTGCTGAGCGCAGATGGAAGAAGTCTCATTCCACTGAGCACTTCATTGAATATAAAGAGTCCCTCACCACCTTCAAGTCCACACTCACTGCTGCAAAACAAACCTACTTCTCATCCCTCATATCTTCTCTCTCTCACAACCCTAAACAGCTATTCAACACTTTCAATTTTCTCCTCCCCCCCCCAGCACCACCTCCCTCTCCTCTCATCTCAGCTGAAGACTTTGCCTCTTTCTTCAAGCAGAAGATTGACAACATCAGAGCAAGCTTTGGCCCACAATCACCACAGCCCCTCATCATAGCTACTCAGCCCTCTTCCTCCAAATCCAGCTTCTCCACCATGACAGAAAACAATCTTTCCACTCTACTCTCAAGATCACATATAACCACCTGTGCACTTGACCCACTCCCATCGCTTCTCATCCCCAACATCACCGCAGTCCTCATCCCAGCCCTAACCCATCTCTTCAACCTATCACTAACAAGTGGTGTATTCCCCTCATGCTTTAAACATGCCTCCATTACACCCATCCTCTAAAAGCCCTCCCTTGACCCATCCTCTGTCTCAAACTATCACCCCATATCACTTCTCCCCTATGCCTCAAAACTACTGGAACAGCATGTCCATCTTGAATTGTCCTCATACCTCTCCTTCTGCTCCCTCTTTGACCGGCTACAATCTGACTTCCGACCACATCACTCTACTGAAACTGCCCTAACCAAAGTCACCAATGATCTACTAACCGCCAAAGCCAAGCGACACTACTCTATCCTCCTCCTCCTGGACCTGTCCTCTGCCTTCGACACAGTAGACCATTCCCTCCTACTACAGATTCTCTCATCTCTGTGCATCACAGACTTGGCCCTATCTTGGATATCCTCATACCTAACCGACCAAACTTTCAGCGTCTCCCATTCTCACACCACTTCCTCATCTCGCCCCCTATCTGTCGGTGTCCCCCAAGGCTCAGTTTTTGGACCCCTGCTGTTCTCCATCTACACCTTTGACCTGGGCCAGCTCATAGAGTCCCACGGCTTTCAGTATCATCTCTATGCCGATGACACACAGATCTACCTCTCTGGACCTGACATTACCTCTCTACTAACCAAAATTCCACAATGTCTGTCTGCTATTTCATCCTTCTTTTCTGCGCGATTCCTAAAGCTTAACATGGACAAAACAGAGTTCATTGTCTTTCTGTTACGTCACTGCCGGAGTCTGCTCCAGAGACTTCTGCTCCGATCGCCAGGCGACGCCATGTTCCTGCCGTGGATGGTGCTGGTGATGGGAGAGGAGTCGATGCCAGCGGCACTGGTGGGCGCAGGCTCCGATCATCCACTGGGCTGGGTTATCTTGGGATCTGCAGTACCGCTGGCTGACTGTGGGTGGCGTGTGTCTTCCAGCTGAAGTTGCCAGCGTTCAACTACAGCCAATGGGAAGACACCACACCCTTCTTATTCCCCCTCCTGTCACATGATCACTGCCAGAGATAGTTCTGATTTCCTGGCTCCTGGTCCGCCCTATTCTGTTTTATGATTTCTGTGTGCTGACTTCTGCGTGTTTTCTGACTACCCTTCTGCCTGCTTTTTTTGTACCTTGCTGCCCGATCCGGATTTGACCTCTGCTCTGTTTTCTGATTACATCCTTGTCTGCCGATTCTGTCCCTGTTCTGCTATTCCTGGTTTGACCCTGCCTGACGACTACTCTCATCGGACTGCAGCCTTCCACAGGTAGTGATCTCCAGGGCCCTGTGTAATTCCAAATCCCTGTATAGGGGTTAAAGCGTTTCAGAGTTCTGGGGGTCCTGCTTGGTGAGTGGCTTCCCTCTAGTCTGTCCATTACACCCCCCCTGAGTCTGTTGATCCAGGCAGGCGTTACATTTTCCTCCTCACTCATCTCCTCCAACAAGCCTTTCCATCAAACTTGATGGTTGCTCACTCTCCCCAGTCTCACAAGCTTGTTGCCTTGGAGTAACCCTCGACTCTGCTCTATCCTTCAAGCCACACATCCAAGCCCTCTTCACCTCATGAAGACTACAACTCAAAACTATCTCCCGGATCCGTGCTTTCCTTAACCAAGAATCAGCAAAAACATTAGTGCATGCCCTCATCATCTCCCGCCTCAACTACTGCAACCTCCTGCTCTCTGGCCTCCCTTGCACCCCTCCAATCTATCCTAAACTCTGTGGCCCGCTTAATCCACCTCTCCCCCCACTATTCCCCAGCCTCACCACTCTGCCAATCCCTTCACTGGCTTCCCATCGCCCGACTCCAGTTCAAAACATTAACCATGACATACAAAGCCATCCACAACCTGTCTCCTCCTTACATCTGTGACCTAATCTCCTGGTACCTACCTGCACGCAACCTCAGATCCTCAAAAGATCTCCTTCTCTTCTCCTCTCTTATCTCCTCTTCCCACAATCGCGTACAAGATTTCTCCCGTGCATCCCCCATACTCTGGAACGCTCTACCTCAGCATATCAGACTCTCCCCTACCGTGGAAAGCTTCAAGAGGAACCTCAAGACCCACCTCTTCCAACAAGCCTACAACCTAAAATAGCCCTCAGTCCAGTACACCACTGCGCAACCAGCTCTGTCCTCACCTATTGTACCATCACCCATTCCCTGTAGACTGTGAGCCCTCGCGGGCAGGGTCCTATACCAGTCTGTTTTGTACTGTTAATGATTGTTGTACGTATACCCTATTTCACTTGTAAAGCGCCATGGAATAAATGGCGCTATAATAATAAATAATAATAATAATAATAATAAAATGTGTACGGGGCGTTAAGCCACAACACAAGTAAATCTTTGTTACTGAGGCCCAGCAGCATTCACTATTAGCCTGGAGTCACATTAGCATATGTTATCCGATGAGAGAGCAATGGATGCGATATGCTAATGACCCTCGGCTCAGGCTCTGCTGCGAGCATCATACGTGTCATACGACTGTGACCCAATCTTGCGATCGGGTCACAGCTGCAAAGTTGAGGACAGGCGCTGAGGAGGAGAGGGAGGGTTAATCCCCCCATCTCCTCCATTGTCAGCCTGTGCGTATATCACACTGCACTGGGATAATGTGGCGCCCCTAAGGCTTCAGTCGCCACAGAGTATTGCACCCAAATTTGGGTGTAATGCTAAACCTGGATCCTGAGGGGATCAGTCCCGGTTGCACCACATTACACACTCAAATACACACCAGGTTGCCCTGTTCCCACTGGTGACTGGGATAGGGTAGGGTAATAAAGGGGTTGCCAACAGAGAGGCATTTATAGGATGCCCTCAAAAGGGGCCCCAGTCCCACTAGCTTAAGACTTGGGAGGGGGAGGTGCAGCCAGCAGGGGGAGTCAGGAGCCACCACAACAGCTAGAGAGTTCTCCAGCAGGAGAGCAAGGGAGCAGTGACAATTACAGGTGCTCCGGTGGAAAAGAGGAGAAGTTCACACGATTGCCGTGGGGAGAAGGATCTCTGCTCCCCACGGAATTGACGCCACACAGGGCAGCAGGACCCTAGGAAAGATCATACTTCACATTGGTTTTCCAGAATCTGCATGGATCGGGACGGTTTCAAGCATCCCTGACCACAAAGCGCCCGACAGCACAGTGCCATATAGGATCCGGGGCCTCGCATCAAGCCAGACCCCACATCGGAACCGCGGCACCTGCATATAGGGACAAGAGTACATCTCGTGAAACACAGAGTCCCCTAGTAGCTTCAAGCCAGGGGATCCACAGCACAGGCGTTACAAAGGAGGGAACCCACCGAACACCTCACCGGACTGATCTCTAACGGGTTCGGGTTCGACGGAGCCCATCATAGCAAGTGACTGGTATTACCTGGGTGAGCGGCACGGCACTAAAAGTGAGTAAACAACCTGGTACTGCAGCCATAGACTCTGACTCTTGATTCCTGGCATCGCCGCCCTGCACTTCAGCGTCAGCCATTACTGCTCCCTCTCTCATCATCCTCCCCAGGGCCTGCTCCACCTGTGGGGAGCGATACCATCCACAGCTACTATTACCATCTGCCCCGGAGGACAGCGACAGCAGCGGCAGCCCATTCCCTGGCCGCATACCACAGGTGACGTCATGACATTCACCTCACTACTACCCCCATCATCCTTCCCCAGCCATCTTCTGTACGTCTCGGAGCAACGGAGCTGGGCTAGGCTGCCCGTGACAACGATAGTCGATGGCCCTGCGACGAGTAGGTTAACCGCCTGCCCCGTGGGGTGCTACAATAACATCCGAGTGCAGTCCGATGTTTCTCTCGCACCCATTCACTTAAATGGGTGCGAGGGATACGGCTCTAGCAGAAAATCACAGCATGTTGCGACTTTTCTCGCATCCAGAATCTGGATGCGAGAAAAGCTGACTAACTGCTCTCCCTCATTGCCTAACATTGGTCAGAGTGTAATGCCAGATTTTCTTGCATTGCACTCGTCCGTTTTTCAAGCTTGTGTAAGCGTGCCCTTACTATGCACAGTAATTGATGCCTGCTTAGTCTCATATTAGCTGTGTAGCTAACAACAACTGATAGCAGGACACATCACTACTATCAGATTTTTAACTAGGAGGATAATTACAATTAGTTGTCCAAAATAATAGGCAATATTTTTTTTTTTAATATTACGATCATTTTTTAGACTTAAGGCTACTTTACATGCTGCGACATCGCTAGCGATCTCATTAGTGATGTGAAATTGTAGATCGCAAATGCGATCTTTTGAGATCGCACATAGGTTATTTTACGCATGTGTGACCTCGAAAGATCTGCGCTCTACAATTTCACATCGCTAATGAGATCGCTAGCGATGTTGCAGCATGTAAAGTAGCCTTTAGCTTATATTCCCACAATTAATTTTTGGAGGGTTTGCAATGCCGTGTATATTTGCTTTGCGAAAAAAAGTAGCATCTTATAGTTCCAGCAAAGATTATGAGATTTATATAAATCTTCTGTCCAGTATGCTTTTTTTCTATGCATCCTAAACTAACCTGTGGTGCCGGTTTGAAATCTGCAATATGTTAATTTCTCTCGCTAGTATGCTGAGTTTTATATGTGTATTTTCACTATAGAATTGCTCAGGTAAAAAAATAAAATGCAATTCTACTGCAGAAATGCACTAAATACATAAATATCCACAGAAAGTATAAAGAAGAAAGCAACTTTAATTAAAACATGACATACCAAAAATTAAGACAAAAAAGCAGGGTAAAAAAATGCTATAAAAATACATGTAAAAAAGGCAATTGAAAAAAATGCAAGTAATCTAATTTACATAATAGGTGCAAAAATCCCGCAGAAGATCTGCAACATCAAAAAGTCACCAAATACTTGGGAACACAGCCTTAGGCCATGTCCGCACGTTGCGATTTTTCCTGCATTTTGTTTGCGTTTTAAACTGCACTGTGTCAATGACAAAATGCATGCATTATGCTTCCCCAGCAAAGTCTATGAGAAGTCAGAATTTCCATTCCCAAGATGCTTTTTTAGGCAGTGTTTTGTTTGACAAATAATTGTTAAAATCAATGCCTAGAAAAAGCAGCATGTCACTTCTTTATTGCGTTTGTGAACATTTTCCACCCACTGAAGGGAATGAGATGTGTCAAAATGCAACCTAAATGCTTAGATGTGCGCTTACACTGCATTTTGGTTACATTTTAGATCTGTTCTTGTCAACAAAAACGCAGGTCTCTCTCTCTCTCTCTCTCTCTCTGTCGGTCTCGGTCTCTCTCTCTGTGTCGGTCTTGGTCTCTCTCTCTCTGTCGGTCTCTCTCTCCCTGTCCCCCTCTCTCCCTCTCTTCTTCATACTCACCAATCACTGGCGCGGTTGTTACACGCGGCCTGTCCTACTTCTGAAAGTGCCAGCCGCTCAATAGGCTCATCTCATATTCACTGCTTTCCCCACAGCTGTCTCACTGCAACCAATCACAGCCGCCGGTGGGTGGGTCTATATCATGCAGTACAATAAATAAATAAATAATTTTAAAAAAACGGCATGCGGTCCCCCCCAATTTTGAGCCAAGATAATGCCACACAGCTGAGGGCTGGTATTCTCAGACTGGGGAGACCCACATTATTGGGATCCACCTAGTCTAAAAATATCAGCCACCAGCCACCCGGAATTGCATTAATTAGATGCGAAAGTCCTGGGACTTTACCCGGCTCATCCCGAATGCCCTGGTGCAGTGGCAATCAGGGTAATAAGGAGTTAATGGCAGCCCATAGCTGCCACTAAGTCCTAGCTTAGTGATGGCAGACGTCAATGAGACACCCCCATCACTACTGTAAGTAAAAGTAAATAAACACAAACACGGTAAAATCCTTTATTTGAAATTAAAGACCAAAAAAATCCTCTTTCACCACTTTATTAACTCCAACACAACTCTCCAGGTCCGACGTAATCCACATGAGGTGCCACGATGCTTCCAGCACTACTATATCTGACACTTACAGCGAGCGGCCATAGAGCATAACTGCTTGCTGTGAGCTCCAAGCAGGAATTGAAGTGAACCATACAATCAGCGGTGACGTCACCCACGTTACCCGCGGCCACAGCTGGAGTCCTCCACCTGTGACAGCAAATCACCCAAGTGACTGAAGTGAGCCACGCAATCAACGGTGTCCTCACTCAGGTGATTTGCAGTCGCACGTGAGTTCTTCACCGGTGACTGCAATTCAGGACCGTGACACAAAGACAGAGCCTTGCATAGAAAATGAACTCAGGTGAACTTCTGACCTCACAGCTGTGGGCTCCGCACTACTGCCTGCAAAGCACCCCATGGGGCCTGGGAGGATACTTGTCGTCTGGCCGGTGAAGGGTCAGGAGATGTCATGGGTGGCCCTGCCCGGTTTCGTGATCCCGAGGTGTCCACAAAAAGGGATGGATGGAGGATGGGAATGGTGGGATGATGGTGGATAATGGGGGTTGTATTTGTCTCTTGACGCTACCTGTGGAGTGTGGCCAGAGATTAGCCACCGCTGCCAGTGCTGTCCTCTCGGGTGGATGGTATCGCAGCCGGGATAGTTCTGCTCCCCACAGGTAGAGCGGGCCCCAGGGAGGGTGATGGTGGGGGTTGTAGTCTATGTCGCCGAAGCGCGGGGCGAAGGTGCCGGCAAGGACAGGCTGACACAGTCCTTGCGGTTTAAGGTTTCTTTACTCACAGTCCATTTTTCACCCTTGGAGTGCCAGTCTCTGCCATGATGGGCCCCAGCCGATCCCAGAAAATTCAGAGGTCACCACCGGTGTTCCCACTATGTGCCCTTTCTGGTCGGGGTCCCTCCAATAATAGTGTGTGGAATATGGAACGGGCTGCAGGTGTTTCTCTCTCCGGAGACCCTGGAATCCCGTATAGCTGTAGAGAACCCGGACTGAGCTACCTGCTCCAAGCTATGGTGCTCCCAGAAGTGTGAGGTAAAAGAATGTACCGAAGTCCCGACTGTGCTCCTGACCCCAAGCTGTGCCCGGGGCTAACTGACTAAATGTGTAGATGCTGCTTCCCTTTTCCCCAAGTGGTGCCCACCCTCCAGGTGGTTGTCCTAGTGACCGGGAAAGTCCCATGCCTCGTGATAGCCACCCCCCATCTACCCTAGGCCAATTCCAGTGGGAAAGCACCTAACTGTGTGTGGTTTGTGAATGCGAGAAACACCAGTGATTAACCTCTTCCTTACCCGTATGAGTAATGCACCTTAAGTGAGATTCAGTACCCTGTGGCGACAGAAGCCTCAGGGGCGCCACACCTGTGTCACAGCACTTACGTCAGAGGTTCACCAGAATTCATTTTCATCACATGACTCTGTCTCTGTCTGCTGTCAGAGGCCAGTCATGGTGCTGCTGTGACAGAACAGGGATGTAGCAAAGCTGCATCGCCGTGGGACAGCACTGTCAAAAATGCATCCAAAACACATTCAAAACACATGCAAAATACATTCAAAACGCATGCGTTTTGGATGCATTTGTTTTGTCAAATTCAGTATTTACAGTTGTCAAAATCTGCCAGAGGATGCATTTTTTTGTTAAATCAAGAATGCAGCGTGCGCACATACCCTTATACTTCCTGTTGTTTTAGGAAGATTTTTCAGCACTCCTTATTATGAGAGGCAGCATTGTAATTGTGACGCCCTGGACCCCAGGGGTCACAGGTAATAATACCTACCACATACACACATGCCCCCACCCCCTGTGAAGTCACACACACGTCACCCGAAAGGGAGACCTGATGCCTCCCTCAGGGCCTGTAGGGCACACCAGGTGGGCGGAGTCAGGCGGAAAGGCACGCCCACCGAGGAGACTACTGGCCTGAGGCAGGAAACACAAACAGAGCAGTGGAGAACAGTTTAGAGCAGGGTTCCCCAACTCCAG
The DNA here is from genome assembly GCF_048569485.1 of Anomaloglossus baeobatrachus. NCBI lineage: Eukaryota > Metazoa > Chordata > Amphibia > Anura > Aromobatidae > Anomaloglossus > Anomaloglossus baeobatrachus. Next base: position 321,365,737 of record NC_134357.1, read on the forward strand.
TCCTCGAGGGCCGCCAACAGTGCATGTTTTCAGAATTTCCTTAGCATTGCATGGGTGTTGGAATCATCAACTGTGCAGGTGATTAAATTATCACATGTGCAATACTAAGGAAATCCTGAAAACATGCACTGTTGGCGGCCCTTGAGGACTGGAATTGGGAACCCATGGTTTAGAGAGTGACAGTGAGTGGTAGTGGAGCAGCTATCAGGGACCCGGGTGGGAGCCTGGTCCCCCTTGAAACGTCAGGCAGGCAGACGGTGGTGACCGCCTGCAGGAGTACTGGTACAGCAACCGGCGGAACAGTACGGACCGGGCCTGGGTTGGAGCCCGCCGGTCCTGAACCGGGGAGTCAACCGTGTACCGGAGCACCAGAAACCGGGTATTCAGACCCCGTCCTAGCTTAGAAGCAACTAAGTATAGGCAAATTGACTGATTGCTGGCTGGACCTCACGGGTTCATCCACATCCAAAGTCCCGAAAGAAGGCAAAAGCCCACCGAGACCGGGTGAGTGCCACCGCCAAGGGCCAAACACCCGACAGGCCAGCGCCTACGGGCACCGAGGGCTCCTCCGGCAGCTCAACGCCGGGGAGTGGGCTACCACTGCCCAGGCAGGGGAGTCGAAACACAACTACCAGAGGTGCACGGGAAAAGGGCCACTATCAACCCCACAGGGGACATCAGCAGCCGGCCGCGGGAACCGACCACATCCAAACTTTGGTTTACCAGTGACTCTGAGTGTGAATTAATTGTGAGTACACCAGTGCCATCCGGGCACGACACTAGACTGCGGCACGGCACCCTGCACCCCGACAACAACATCTGTGCTTGCAGTCCCCCAAGCCTCGGGACACACCACCCCTACCCACGGAGGGGGCTACCATCTCGGCTGCGGCCGCAACACTGATCCTGGACGAGCCCGCCATCGCCTCAGCCGCAGCGGTGGTGCATCCCGTGGGTGGCGTCACGACCCGTGAGACGACAGCGCGTCCCTCACCGGCTGCGCACCCCGTCCCACCACCACCACCTCACTACCTCTCCCCTCTAACAGAGCGACGTGGCCCCTGGTCCGGAGGCGCTCGTGCCACCGACAACCCGAGCCCGGACCTTGAGCGGCTCGGCCCGAGCAAGCGGAAGAAGCGGCCGGGCCCCTCTCAGGGCGGTACACATCGACTCTTCTGGCGTCACGAACAGGATTTGGACAGTCCACTTACATGTGAAAAGTGCGCCTTAGAAGGTTCAGTCAGCGGCGTCCTGCCGAAAAAGTTGAAGTCCCGCCATCTTAGCGCGAAAGTTTACCTCTCGAGTCATCTTCCTGGAGCAGTGAAGGCGCGAAAGTGAAGCCACGCCCCTGAAGGAGGAGTGCTAAGAGAAAACCAAGGGGGAGGCGGGCGAGAAGGCTGCCTGATGTAACCGAGAAGATAAAAAGGCAGGGACTCCAGGACCCTGTATCCGTACCGTTCCTGGACCCCACTGGTGCAGAAACAACATGTCCGCCCCATCCGCGCAGCCCAAGGGTTTGGAACCCGCGCCCGGAACATCGGTGTGGCTGGAAGCCCAGGCGATGCTGATGTGTCGCCCTGGGCAAGCCAGGGGACACAGGTCACAACACCACCACACCCCACACTCCAGGTAGGCACATCACAGCTAACCACAAATCCTTGTTGCCTTCCTCCAGAGGTTGATGATGCACACCAGGGGGTGGGCCAGGTGGTTGGCTCCGCCCACCAAGGAGCTCACAGCTCTGGAGGCAGGAAGTAACCAGGCAGAAAGCCCAGGCAGGGCAAGTGTGAGGAGCTAAAGTGGAGGAGTTTAGAAACTGAAAGCGAAAGTAGAAAAGGAGGAAAAGCAAGTAAAGTGACAGAAGAGAAAGACAGCCTGAAGGGTCCAGCTTTGTGAGGGCCAGAACAGCAAGGTCAGCAACGGCGGTGACTGTCTGGAGGGGGACCGTTTGGAAGTTCCTGGAAGGACCCCGTTGGCTGTGTGCCCGGTGGTCTGGAGCAGTGTTCCGAAGGACAGTCAGCACCAGGGCAGGGGCCTCTCGGACCCCGGCAAGGCTAGGAGTCGCCAGATTTGCCAAATCCGTCAGTGACGGGGACGCAGATCCCCCAACAACCAAGTCCCGATTGAAGGCAACAGCCCAACCCGTATTGGAGAGACACCGACACCGCCACGGCACCAGTTTCTCAGGGCCAGCGCCTGCGGGCAAAGTGTAGAGCTCCTCCGGCCCAGATTGCAGCCGGGGAGCGGGTAACCGGAGGGAATCCATCGCTACCATCAGTCAACACAGGTGCAAGGAAGAGAGACATCACCGTCACCTACCGGGAGTGCAGGTGCAGCCGTCTGTGGGACCGTCCTACCAGCCGTTGGTTTACCGTACAAACTGTGTCCGTGTGTCAGGCTGAGTGAGTACCATAGTGCCGCAAGGCACAGCGCTGCCCCCGCGTCCCTGCGCCCTCCAGGCCCTACACTTCACATCTCATCACCGGGCCCCGGGATCACCAACCCCTACCCACGGAGGGGCAACACAACACCTGGCTGCTCCGCATCACCATCCCCGGGACCCCCACACTGAGCAGCGGTGGTGCAATCACCACAATCGTGGGTGGCGTCACGAACTATAACAATCCCCACACCCAACAAACACCCCCTTTCACTCACGGGCGAGGAGTGTCGCTCGAGAAACCCCGGGATCCGGCCCACAGCTCGAGCCACCAGGAGCAGCTGCCGGACCCGAGCAGAAGGGGTGAGCGCGGTGTGCTGACACCCTCCTCCCCGCCCGCGACAACTTGGCGTCACGAACAGGATCTTACCGCTCTGCCGTCAGGTAGAGGTGCGCCTTGTTACCGCTGGAGGCATCCGGCAGGAAAATTTCAGAAGCCGCCATCTTTGGCGCGAAAAGTTCCCGCTCGAGCGTCTTCTCGAGCAGTAGAAGCGCGAAGGCCAAAACTCCGCCCCGAGAGAGGAGGGGCCGGAAAGAGCTAAGGGGGACGCGATGGCGGCTGGACGCATGTAGCTGCGGCTATAAAGCAGGGACGCCAGGACCTTGCGAGAATACCGTTCCTGGAAGCAAACAGTGAAGACACCATGTGGATGCCGTCCCGCGACACCGTACCCCCCGCGCCTGGAACCGCGGCGTGGGTGGAGATCCGGACCGCGCAGCTCTCCCAACGGCTGCAGGTGAAGATGCAGCTCCTCGTGGAGGAGTGGGAGGCCGACATGGCAGACGTTGTAGCCACCGTGCGGAGACGCGAGGAGGAGGCGGAGAAAGGGAGGGTGAGTGACCCACGTCCCGATGCCCTTGCAGGGCCGGTCATCGCGGCTGTGGGGCCCGGTCCAAGCCCTCTCCCCCCGTTGCCTCCCTCGCCACCCGTCCCGGAGGCCGTGACCCCGCCACTAGGCCTGCTACCACCGCAACCGGTAGCAGTACCCAGCCCGTCCGCCCCAGCGGACCGACCTGTAGCCGGAGCCCGTGACAAACCGGAGGCATTACCTTGGAAGGCCCCGAAGATTGTGCCAGAGACAGTCCCCGAGCAGCTTCCCGAGCCGGAGCCGATGACCCGCTCCGAGCCGAAGGCCCAACTGCGGAAAGCCCCTGTGCCCATCCCCCACACCTCGGCTGAGGTGGCGCCGGGTTGTTGCTGCAAGGCAGCGCCCAAGGCCATGACACCGCGGGATACACTACCCACCTTCCTGACAGTGGGTAACGTGCTGGATGTCCCGCGGGGCTCAACCCGTGCGTAGGAGCTGGCAGCAGCACCATACTGGGACAGGGAGCCGACAAAGCTGGGCCTGGAGATCGCGGAGAGGGAGAGAAGGAAAGCCGAGCTGGTGGCCCGAGCCATTCGGGAAAAAGAAAACCTGCGGCAAGCGACCTTCCGTGTCCAGGGCCCGTTCTACGAGGGACAGGTGAGGCGATTTGATATCCGCCGGGGCTACGGATTCATATACGAACCGGGCCTGGAGGCCGAGGTGTTTGTGGCCCGGCGGGACGTGAATGCCCACCTGCCCGAGGAGCATCCTGGCCGTAATCTTATACCGGGGGACATGGTGCGTTACACCCGGCACTGCGGAGAGAGGGGGTGGTTTGCCCTGGATGTAAAGCTGAAGGGCAGCCCGGAGAGCAAGGTGAGCTCTGCATCCCCTCCCTCGGATGAAGCAGCAAAGGGACCGGAGTAGGGCAGCGGATGCCCGTTGCACCGTCCCCGTTGGGACCATCACTGAAGTTGCTGTTTGTTTGAAAAGTTTAAAAAGTTTGAAAAATGATAAGTGAAATAATTACCGAAGAAGTCACCTGATTTGTTTGTTGATTTACAACCGGCTGGAGCCGGCACCGTTGTCCCCGTGGGGACCGTTTAAAGTTTATTTGCATGGGAACTATCCATGGACAAGCCCGTGAACTTGCAGGGCACCACAAACGTTAAGTGGCTTGTAAATATGTTGGGTACCGTTACCGTTTCCGCAATACCGTCTCCGGAGAGGCAGGTTGGAGGGAGGGCCCTGAGCAGAGCAGGCCAGGGCCCAGCCACCAAAGGAACCGGTGGCCACCCTCTGGAGGGGAAGGACAGATCCCGCTCGGGTGACTTGTGCTGGACTGTGGGTCAAGGGGTGCTGCCTGGGTTTTAGGGGCAGCATCAGGGCCAGGTTGCTTGGGTGGGAGAGAGCGGAAACCGTGACCGTATACCGTTGCAACGTTTGAGTAAATGTGCCTCCCGTCTTGGGAAGAGTTATAAAAAATGTTATTTATGTTTTGCTTAACCCTGTTATCCCCTTTTTACAGAAAAATAAAACCGGTGTAGGACGGCAGCCCACGGACGGTCTGCATTTTGCTAAGGGGGAATGTGTCGCCCTGGGCAAGCCAGGGGACACAGGTCACAACACCACCACACCCCACACTCCAGGTAGGCACATCACAGCTAACCACAAATCCTTGTTGCCTTCCTCCAGAGGTTGATGATGCACACCAGGGGGTGGGCCAGGCGGTTGGCTCCGCCCACCAAGGAGCTCACAGCTCTGGAGGCAGGAAGTAACCAGGCAGAAAGCCCAGGCAGGGCAAGTGTGAGGAGCTAAAGTGGAGGAGTTTAGAAACTGAAAGCGAAAGTAGAAAAGGAGGAAAAGCAAGTAAAGTGACAGAAGAGAAAGACAGCCTGAAGGGTCCAGCTTTGTGAGGGCCAGAACAGCAAGGTCAGCAACGGCGGTGACTGTCTGGAGGGGGACCGTTTGGAAGTTCCTGGAAGGACCCCGTTGGCTGTGTGCCCGGTGGTCTGGAGCAGTGTTCCGAAGGACAGTCAGCACCAGGGCAGGGGCCTCTCGGACCCCGGCAAGGCTAGGAGTCGCCAGATTTGCCAAATCCGTCAGTGACGGGGACGCAGATCCCCCAACAACCAAGTCCCGATTGAAGGCAACAGCCCAACCCGTATTGGAGAGACACCGCCACCGCCACGGCACCAGTTTCTCAGGGCCAGCGCCTGCGGGCAAAGTGTAGAGCTCCTCCGGCCCAGATTGCAGCCGGGGAGCGGGTAACCGGAGGGAATCCACCGCTACCATCAGTCAACACAGGTGCAAGGAAGAGAGACATCACCGTCACCTACCGGGAGTGCAGGTGCAGCCGTCTGTGGGACCGTCCTACCAGCCGTTGGTTTACCGTACAAACTGTGTCCGTGTGTCAGGCTGAGTGAGTACCATAGTGCCGCAAGGCACAGCGCTGCCCCCGCGTCCCTGCGCCCTCCAGGCCCTACACTTCACATCTCATCACCGGGCCCCGGGATCACCAACCCCTACCCACGGAGGGGCAACACAACACCTGGCTTCTCCGCATCACCATCCCCGGGACCCCCACACTGAGCAGCGGTGGTGCAATCACCACAACCGTGGGTGGCGTCACGAACTATAACAATCCCCACACCCAACAAACACCCCCTTTCACTCACGGGCGAGGAGTGTCGCTCGAGAAACCCCGGGATCCGGCCCACAGCTCGAGCCACCAGGAGCAGCTGCCGGACCCGAGCAGAAGGGGTGAGCGCGGTGTGCTGACACCCTCCTCCCCGCCCGCGACACTGACATGTCGCCGCAGCCAGGTGGAACTACGTCGCCTGATGGCCCGGTGGACGGCCGAGGTGGAGGAGCTGGTTACAGCCGCACGGTTGTACGAGGTGGAGGCTATTCTTGAGGAGCGGGTAGGTGACCCACGCTCCTATGTCCATGAGGGACCGGCCACTGTGGCTGAGGGACCCGGTCTGCCCCCGGCCCCTATCCAGTCTCCCCTGCTGCCCGCGGCGGCTGCTGGCCTCCCTCCACCTGGCCCGCTGGCGCCTCCCCCGGCAACGGAGGCCGCAGTCCCGGCTCAAGGAGATCCACCCACGGAGAAGACCACCAGCAGACAAGAGGAAGCTACAGTTCCCACGTGGGCCTCCGGAATGGCGCCCGCCCAAGACACGGAAGCAGAGACGTCCCAGGACCCGTGGCTGCCAGGGATGGCGGCGTGGCTGGATTACAGGTTGGCACAGTTCTGCATCCAGGTGCGGGTCGAATCAATGCAGCAGGCTATGAGTTGAAAGCAGGGGATACAGGAGATGGCAGCCATGGTGCGGGCGAACGAAAGGCCCGCCTCGAAGAATGCGCCCCGGCAGGATCCAGCCTCCCCCGACCCACCGGCCAGGCAGGGTGCCGGGCCCGGCTGCGGTGAGACCCGTGAATCCCGTGCGGGTGCTCCGCTGCACGTCCGAGCCTCCACACCACCGACCCATGAAGAGAAGTAGGCATCGGACCTCCCGTTGTTATTAAAAGGACCCGTCCCCGTTGGGACTTGTGTGCAACCCCCGTTTTACCCTGTTGCGTGAGTGACTGCTCATGGACAAGGCCGTGGACTTCCCGGCCACCCAAAAACTTTTGGGCTTGTAAATATTGCCCTATCTGCCCCCTTTAACATGCCATCCCATTCCGTTAGCTTCCGGAGAGGCAGATTGGAGGTAGGACCCGCAGCAGAGCAGGCTGGGGTCCGGTCACCACTGGGACCGGTGACCATCCTCTGGGAAGCCCTTGACAACTATCGGGTGCGCCGCACCGTACCCTTTCCCACCTGGGTGATCTGCCATGTTCCTGGGGAAAAGGGGTGCTACCCATTTCTTAGGGGCAGCATCAAGGCTAGGTTATTTGGGTGGGAAGGTGTCCCGTTTAATAAAGTTTGAAACGTTAAAGTAAAATGTCTCCCGTTAAGGGAAGACCTTCAGTAACCATAGTTTGTACAAATGTTATTATAATTGTAAGTGTTTTCCCGTTTTCCCGTTTTACAGTTAAAATAAAAAGAAGAATAAAACGGAGTTGGTCGGGCAGCCCACGGACGGTCTGCATTAAACCAAGGGGGTATATGACGCTCTGGACCCCAGGGGTCACAGGTAATAACACGTACCACATACACACATAATAACAGAGCCTTCTGATAACACTGGATCTACCACTCACAATAGGAGCTGTCATACCTGACCCTGCTCCCCCTCCATTCACAATAACGTCTGAACATTCCCATTAGGTGTTTTCCAACAAAAAGATAGTGTTTGAGTTTATTTATTGAACCAAAGTTCATTTCCAGAAACAACAGGAAGTTAGAGTCTAAAAAACCCCAGTTGCGAATGTGAAAATGGCAAGATTTCTAATTTTATTTTTAACTAGCTGTAGTACCCGGCGTTGCCCGGGATTGTAACTAAGTGCCTCTGTGTTTGTCTCCCATTCTCCCTCTCTCCCACTCTGTCACTCTTCCTCTCTGTCTGTCTCCCTCTCTGTCTGTCTCCCTCTCTGTCTGTCTCTATCTGTCTCTCTCCCTGTCTGCCTCTCTCTCTCTGTCTCTCTCTGTTTCTCTCTCTGTCTCTCTCTATCCGTCTCTCTGTCTCTGTCTCTCTGTCTTTCTCTCTGTCTCTGTCTGTCTCCCTGTCTGCCTCTCTCTCTAGATCTCTGTCTGTTTCTCTCTCTCCGTCTGTCTCTCTATCTCTGTCTGTCTCTATATTTCTCTCTCTGTCTCTCTCTATCCATCTCTGTCTTTCTCTGTCTGTCTCTCTCCCTGTCTGCCTCTCTCTGTCTGTCTCTATCTCTCTGTCTGTTTGTCTCTTTTTCTCTGTCTGTCTCTCTGTTTGTCTGTCTGTCTCTGTCTCTCTCTGTCTCTCTTTCCCTCTCTCTATCCGTCTCTCCACCAAGATCATATTAGCTGTCTTATACTAAGACTGTCCTTAGTTGCCTATAGCAATCAATCAGAGCTCCTATTTCTGACCTATAGAGCCCAGCTCATTGACTTTAATTTAAGCAGGATTTTTGGTGAATAACTGTAAAGCACGGGGTTAAATTTTCCCCTCAAAACATAGTCTATGACATTCCCTGAGTCAAATGAGGCGGCTATGCAAAATTCCGTGATTGTAAATGCGACGGTGCAGATTCCTTTAACGGACATACACACACACATACACACATACACTCAGCTTTATATATTAGATAAATATTGTGATGTGGGGGAAAAACATTGCCAAAAATAATAATAATACATTTAGCACAAAGACCTGATTTAAACAACTGTTCATTTTCCAATGACAAATTCCTTTAAAATATCCTCCTCTAACCATGCTACTAGACATAGTTAAAAACTATAAGCACAAGCACAAGTTATAACAAGTTACATAACAACAAAATAAAGCAGGAAAGGGAAAACCTTTCCAACCCTCACACTGACAATCTAATCAATCAAACATATCTACTGTAACTTTTACAGAAATGAAAAAACGCCATCGGGCGTGAAACTTTTCACATAGCTATGCGGTGAAAACTGTCTGGTTGCTTTGACTACTTTCCTTTACAGAAAAACATATATAACAAAACAGAAATAAGACAAATAATGAATAATGAATGACTGTCATTAAATAACCTTTACAATAAGAAATCCCATATATATGTATACACACTGCCTTGAAGAAGTATTCATACCCCATGAACCTTTTCACATTTTTTTCAACGTTAAACCCACAAACTAAAATGTATTTTATGTGATATACTAACACAAAGTAGCAAGTGTTTGTAAAGTGTAGAGGAAATGATTCCTGATTTTGTAAATATTTTAAAAATATAAATCTAAAAATTGTGACGTGTATTTCTATTAAGACATTACAGTACCCCTAAATAAAATCCTAAGTGACCAATTGCCTCCAGTAGTCACCTAATTAGTAAATTGAGTCAACCTGGGTGTAATTATTCTCAGCATAACTACATAACTACAGCTGTACCATGAAGGTCTCAGAGGTTTATTTGAAACATTAGAGATCAAACAACACCATGAAAACCAAGGCCCACACCAGACAGGTCAGGGAAAAAGTTGTGAAGAAGAGTAAATCAAGATTAGGTTATAAAAAAAAAGCTCAAGCTCTGAATATCTCACTGAGCACTATTTAATCCATATCCATAAATTGAAAACGTACTCTTGATGGCACAGATGGATTTTCCAGAGGCTGGATCAGTAAAGGGCAGAGAGCTCCACTCCGACTCAAACGTCAGCAAGGTGGAGGTGGGGTACTGGTATGGGCTGGTATCATCAAAGATGAACTTGTGGGACCTTTTCAGGTTGAGGATGGAGTGAAGCTCACCTCCCAGACCTACTACCAGTTTATGGAAGACAACTTCTTCAACCAGTGGTACAGGAAGAAGTCGGTATTGTTCTAGAAAAACATGATTTTCATGCAGGACGATGCTCCATCACATGCATCCAACTACTCCACAGCGTGGCTGGCCAGTAAAGGCCTAAAAGATGAAAAAATAATGACATGGCCCCCTTGTTCACCTGATCTGAACCCCATAGAGAACCTATGGTCCCTCATAAAATGTAAGATCTACAGGGAGGGAAAACAGTACATCTCTTGGAATAGTGTCTGGGAGACTGTAGTGGCTGCTGCACGCAATGTTGATCGTAAACAGATCAAGCAACTGACAGAATCTATGGATGGTAATCTGTTGAGTGTCACCATAAAGAAAGGTGGCTATATTGGTCATTAATTTTTTTGTTTTGTTTTTGCATGTCAGAAATGTTTATTTCTAAATTTTGTGCAGTTATATTGGTTTACCTGGTGAAAATAAACAAGTGAGATGGGAATATATTTGTTTTTAATTAAGTTGCCTAATAATTCTGCACAGTAATAGTTACCTGCACAAACAGATATCCTCCTAAGATAGCCAAATCTAAAAAAAAAACACTCCAACTTCCAAAAATATTAAAGGCCACTTCACACATAACGAGATCGTACAACGAGATCGTTACTACGTCACAGTTTCTGTGATGCAAGAACGACTTCAATTGCGATCTCGTCATGTTTGACACGTACCAACGATTCACCCCCTGCTGCGAAATCGCTGATCGATGCCGAACAGCTTGGGCCATTTTTGGCTCGTTGGAGTCCTGCTGGGCTGCATGAATCTGTATGTTTGACACCCTATTTACGATTTCGTTGACGACCTAGATGAGATGCACGAAGGCGTGTTGTTGCGTCCCCGTTTCCACGCCCCTTCTGCGCCCATTGGTTGGCGCTGAGAACAATAGTGTGTAGTTACGTCGCCATTTCCGCGCCCCCTCTCTGCAACGATTGGTTAGCAATGAGAACACTATTGCGCTCTGATTGGGTATCGCTTCATGCTTTGTTCCCTTTTGAGTCTTCTAGGAGCAAACCTGTGACTACACCCAGATTCATTCGTGCTTTGTTCCCGCTTGCTTGGTTTTCGGATCAAAGCTGCATCTTCCCTCATTCGTTCCCGAGCGTGTCGCTGTATTACAGATTCATTCGTGCTTTGTTCCCGCTTGCTTGGTTTTCGGATCAAAGCCGCATCTGCACTTGTATATCCCTCATTCGTTCCCGAGCGTGTCGCTGTGAGGATCGAAACTGCGATTATTAATAGATAGCATAGACGGCTGCATTTTCTGGACGTGGTAAGTCATTTTCGTAAAGTCTATGTTACTTGTTCCATGTTTTTGTTATAGTATGGAAAGTATTTGTGTTTATAGATAGTAATTATTTTTGCGGATCATGAAAGTGGTTGGTTGTTATCTGTATACATATTGCCTTTTGTGCGTCCATCGTCCTTTTATGTGTCCTTATCTAGTATTGCTGGTTATTTTGTCTCTCTGCTACAGCCGCCATTTTGTTTCTCTGACACAGTTACAGCCGCCATTTTGTTTCTCTGACACAGTTACAGCCGCCATTTTGTTTCTCTGACACAGTTACAGCCGCCATTTTGTTTCTCTGACACAGTTACATCCGCCATTTTGTTTCTCTGACACAGTTACAGCCGCCATTTTGTTTCTCTGACACAGTTACAGCCGCCATTTTGTTTCTCTGACACAGTTACAGCCGCCATTTTGTTTCTCTGACACAGTTACAGCCGCCATTTTGTTTCTCTGACACAGTTACAGCCGCCATTTTGTTTCTCTGACACAGTTACAGCCGCCATTTGTTTCTCTGACACAGTTAGAAGTGGTGCACTTCTATGGGGGCGGCCATTTTAGTGTCTCTTTTACACCCCCCCAAAAAATGTGATTGGTTTATAGCAACTTTTCTCATCTTTACATGTTTTTTTGCAGTGTGGACAACATGAACGACATGCAGCGTGTTGTGCTGGGTGCTGCATTGATGTTTGAGGCCGGTCGGCTACGTGAAGTGGAACAGAGGCGTTCCAAACGAAAGCGCCGCATGTGGACCAGAGAGTGGCTGCAGAAGAGGTACAAATACTCCCACATGCAACTGCTAAGAGAGCTGCAGGAAAATAATCCTCAGGATTTCCGCAATTTTCTGCGGATGTCAGAAGAATCATTTAGCCTTTTACTCGAAAGAGTTACGCCAATTATTCAGCGCAAGAATACAGCGATGCGTGCTGCCATCCCGGCAGATGAAAGATTGGCAGTCACGCTGCGTTTCCTGGCCACCGGACGCTCCCTGCAAGACTTACATTTTTCTTCTGCAATTTCAAGGTCCCTGCTCAGCGTTCTTATTCCGGAGACATGTAGAGCAATTTTCCACAGTCTGCGTAACTACATTGAGTTCCCCAAAACTGTGGAGGAATGGCAGAAGATTGCCACCGATTTTGAACACCTTTGGCAGTTCCCAAACTGTGGTGGTGCTTTGGACGGGAAACATGTGCGGATCACTCAACCACTGAACAGCGGCTCCTATTTTTATAACTATAAGGGCTATTTCAGCATCATCCTAATGGCCCTTGTGAATGCCAATTACGAATTTATTGCTGTTGATGTTGGCATGAATGGCCGGGTTTCTGACGGTGGGGTTTTAGAACACACAGGCTTTGGTGAACGTTTGCAAAATGGTGAACTGCATTTGCCCCCCAACTCTGACACTACCGCAAACCTTAACTTTGTATTTGTGGGCGATGAAGCCTTCCCACTTCATCCCAATCTCATGAAACCATTCCCACAGAAAAGTCTAACGGCGGAAAGACAAAGGTTCAATTACAGATTATCAAGGGCACGCAGGGTTGTGGAAAATGCCTTTGGGATAATGGCAAATCGCTTCCGCGTTTTCCACACACCAATTAACCTGAGTCTACCATCAATAGACGCAGTTGTTTTGGCCTGTTGCGCCCTTCACAACTTTCTTCGACGGCGAGATGCTATTACGTACTGTCCAACAGGCTTTGTAGACTCTGATGACTTAAATGGCGAAGTGGTGCTTGGCGAATGGCATTCTGAAGATCCCGCAATCGCAGGACTTCAACCATTGGCGCCCGGCAGAAATACCGATGATGCGAAGGCCTGTCGAGAAAAGTACTGCCAATATTTTAATGGTCCTGGTGCAATTACGTGGCAGCATTAGATAAACTTGTATTGAGCACATTTATTATGCTGAGTTTTATTTTCTTGTATTGATTTGTTTTAGAAACTTCCCTTCTTAATTTTAAAATATATGGTTACTTGTATTATGTTCATCACATTTATACTAATTTTAAAATATATGGTTACTTGTATTGTTATGTTCATCACATTTATACTAAAATGTCATTTTTGCAAAATGATTACTTTAATAAACAGTTGTTTTAACTTTCCACAAGATTTGTTTGTCATTCATTCACTATTAAGGGCTACTGTGGGGAGCAGTACCACCATTGCTGCCGTTACATCACCCCCGGAGGCCCCATACAGCAGCGGCGGATTAAGGTGGCGTCACGAATATAAACTACAATCACCCCCACTGAAGCCATGACTCCGGCAACCACTTACGACCCCCAGACTAGTCCGGCCCGGCACCGGGTGTCATCACCGCTATCATTGGGCCTCCTGCTCCGGATCGCACATTGAGAGTGAGCGTAGCGAACAACAGCGTGCCAAAATATGTGCCAAACCAGTTGATTTCCACCACATATTACATATGGGTGCACTAAGAAGAAATTGCACAATATATTTTATGTTGAATTTTATCTTGATACCATAGTAGAAATGCTCAATGGTATGACTAAAATTTGTTTTTGGGTTTAAAAGTAAAATGTTCACTTTTAACTTCAACATTGCTTTTCTTTAGGTAAAACCCTGCAAAGGTTTATTTACTTCCTCAATTTGGCGTCCAGCTGTATGATGAATACATCATTTAGGGCTCTTGTACAATTTTGATTTCCATGTACCAATGCAATAAAAAAAAAAAACACACAAATTATGAATATGAAGCCTTATATATTTTCATCTGGGGTTTTTAAACGGGGACGTTTGTGCGTCCCCGAAACCTTCAAACGACATCTCTTTTTTGATTTTTTATAATTGTATGTGCGCTCGCAGTGTGTGATACCACGACCCCTTGACACAGCATTTGCGTCATGGCGCGATCTCATTTCTGCAGCAAAGATCATTCTGATTTGTTAAAAGTGCGTCGCACTTTCACCTTCAAACATAGCATTTGTAATATTTCACAAATCAACAATCCAGCCATGGCCGAAGATGTAATATCGGCGGCCATTGGCTGGAGCAGGATCAACAACGTCCACCCCAATCTGATTGGAGCTAGCGTTCACGTGACGCTATCCGTCGAATCAGATGTGAAGAGGCGTTACCGCGGGTGACGCAACTGCGTTTGCTACGTAGACACACCAGCGAACAATGGCGGCACGCAGGAGGGCAACAGCTTGGGGAGAGGCGGAGGTCCGTTACCTAATTAGAGAAGTGGATGCTCGCGATTATGATTGCCGTGAGGCGCAAGAGCATCCACTTCTCCATAAGAAAGCGGTCTTGCGCAGGATCCAACGTGGGTTGAGGAGGAGATTTCATTTGGAGCGCACCTGCGCCCAGATCCGCAAAAAATTAGCGGATCTGCGGTACCGCTCCAGTGCCCGGATCTCTGCCATACAAGCAGAGTTACAAAACCAAGGTAGGCGCAGATGAGTGTGCCTTGGCAACGTATAATGGTGTTCTTAAATATATATCTATTTATATATATATATATATATATATATATCTATATCTATCTATCTATCTATCTATCTATCTATCTATCTATCTATATATATATATATATATATATATATATATATATATTTATTATAAAAATAAATATATAAATATATAATACATATATAAATAATATATATATATATATCTATATATATATATATTTTAAATTAAATATATATATAATTCATATTAATTATATATAAATATAAATATAAGAAAATATACATATATAATAAATAATAAATATATAGATTTAAATGTATATATTTATGATATATATATCCTTTTACTTAATTAAAATTATATATATATAATCTATTTTATAGATCGATAGATTATATATATATATAATACATATAAAATATATATATATATATATTTATATAGATAAAATTCTAAAAATATATTTAGATATATATAATAATAAAAATAAATATATACATATAATATATATATAAATAATATATATCTATATATAATTATAAAAATATATAATATATTAATTATATATATATATATAATTATAAAAATAAATATATACAGATAATATTTAAATAATAAATATATATATTTTAATGTATATATATTTATTATATATATATATTTTTTGTTTTCTTTTAAATCATTAAAAGTATTTATATAATATATCGATCTATGTAATAGATCGATAGATAGATTATATATATATAATATGTAATAGATATATATATAGAGATCTATTGCATTGAACGATAGATAGATTATATATATATATATAATATATATATATATATATATATATATATATATATATATATATATATATATATATAATATGTAACAGATCTATATATAGAGATCTATTGCATAGATCGATAGATACACCGACACTTGTGGTACGGGCTAATTACACTGACACTCGGGACACAGGGAAATTACGCAGACAGTAGGCTCTCTACACCAAGATTTCCCATGAACTGACAACCCTCTATCAGCACACAGTTTTCATATGTTCTGATATACCTCTTGTCCTTGGCACCCAGCTTCGCCATGCTTGGCAAAACATCATTCCCTCACGACCCAGCTTTTCCCATATCAGAGAGAGCATGGCAAAGCCGGGTGCTGTGGGTAGTGGGTCTTTTTCCCTCAGCACAAAAAAATTCCATCTCCTGCTTGTATTTTTGTCCCCCCTCATATCTAGTTCTCCAAATACAATATTGGCCCCCACATAGCCTTCCATATAGTATAAAGGGTTCCACATAACCCTTCAGATATTAGAATGCATCCCATAGTCCTCCATGAACTGTAATGAATTTCCTAGAGTTCTCCATGAAGTTTCATTCACCCCAGAGTTCTCCATATATTATACTGCACCACATAGTCCACAATGTGTTCAAATTCACCCCCATAGTCCTTGTATAAGGTAGGCTACGTAGTCCGCCATATATTTCAATGTACCCCCCACAGTCCTATATGTATCATAACGCAACCACATTAAACTTTATATTTTCTTAAGAACCCCCAGAGGAGCAAGGGGCCGCAGAGGAGGGAGAGCATGTGCCCGAGCCCCCGGTGGATCTACAGCCACCAGAGGAGGAGGAGGAGGAGGAGGAGGAGGAGGAGGAGGAGTACCACCCACAGGGGCCACCGGCCGGATCGGCCCCCGGTAATTTTTTAATATAACATTAACGCCATATAAAGTACAAAACAAAAAGCTGTTGAGTACTATAAAGTGTTTTTTGTTATCATAGATGCTAGTCCAGGCTCCATAAGTGAGTCTGTATCGGACGAGGGGGATAACCGTAAGTCATGAATCTCCTACTTTGTAATAATAAGCAGAAATAAAAATTATGATTTATTAATTTTACCATTCCCTCCATAGGCATACCCACTTTGGCCGAAATCATGTCCTCCCAAAGAAGGATTATGTCGGCCCACAGGAGGCTGATGGCCAAAGTGGAGCGGCATGCGGCGCTGCTGGCCCGTTATGTGGCTGGCCAAGGGGAGGGCAGCAGCAACTAACGTTTTGGTTTTTTTTTTGTTATTGTATACATATACATGTGTTATAAAAAATTTGAAATTGATATCTGCTGTTTGGTATGTCTCATTGCATAAAGCAAGTTAACAGCTATCACCACTCACAAACTCACCACTCACAAACATCATATTACATGTAGGCATCTGTATAGATGCACCAATCCCATTATCCACGAGGGGGTGACTAGGCTTTACTGGTTGTTTGCTGTACATGAGTGTGGGGGTTGTGTGGTGGTATGCCAATGAGGGTGGAGTATGGTACAATCTCTGTAACTACCGTGTTTTGCCAGGGCATCACAACCATATGCTGAATTAAGTAACGCAGGCAGCAAGATTGAACCAACATAAATTTATTATTACAATGAAAATATAACAATCAATTAAAATTAATCTCAAATAACAAAACAACAACAATAACAAAATTTAGTGGCCGTCTTCATATTGGTTGACATATTCAGGCCGGGTGGGAGATGACAGTTGGCTTAAAAATGAATCATTTGAATACCTGGGATAATGTTGGGGGGGAAACTGTGGGGGGGGATACTGTGGGGGGTGGTCAAGCTGCAAGCGTGGTGGATGCATCCTGTTTGGTGTACTTTGCAGGGGCTGGCGAGGAATCCATGTCGAAGAATGATGGGGCTGGTTTAACTTGCATATCGTGTCATTGTCATCAAGTTCTCCTCGGCCTGCCTTTCTTAGGACTTCCAACATCAGTCTTTCGGCTTGCTCCCTCTGTGTGGAATCCAATTTGCAGAGTCTGTCCGATGCAAATGCGGCAAAGCTATCCACTGGAGGGCTTTTTGGCTGTGATAGCAGTTGGGTTGCCAAAGAATAAAATTCAGCCGATGTCACAGGGGTGTTGGCCTTCTTTTTGCGTAACTGTCTTCGCCGCATTTCACCAGAGGGTGCAGGTGCCTCATTATCCTCCACAATAGGCTCGCTCGATGTGGTGGGGTTCTCATTCAATTGGGGCCTCACCATATCTGTCTGAGGGTTCTGCGGGAACAGAAAAATAAATGTTAATTAAAAGTCATACATTAATAGTTAGTAAATTTAATTAAAGTGTGACAAAATTGTATTGGAGTGTACTTATCTGAACTGGAAGGGATAACATTTCCAAACTGCACAATAAATCATGGTAACAATAAGTTACTATTTTGTGTTCCTCAATGGCATGTACATAAAAAGTTTGAATACTATGTAACGTGAAGCAAATAAGGTACTTACATCTACAACAGCGGAGGTGTTGTCATCGATCGGGATGTCATCGTTTTCAATGTCTGCTTCCAGGTCTACGTTTCTTTGGTAGGAGCTTTCCATCATTCGTGGTAGCTCCTGGTCCCTTGTGAATTCCAGGAGATTGAAATACCACAAGGGAGAAACATATACCTGGTCAGTGCCGGCCCCTGACTTTTTTGATTTGTCCACCTTATTTGCTTCTTTCTTATATACAGTCCTCAAGCCTTGTATCTTCTTTTTTACTACTTTGACATCCACCGCCTCGCCTCCACTGTGTTTTTTAAAAAGCTCCACCAGTTGGGCATAGGCGGCTTGTTTTTTTATTCTGTCTGAATATTCTGTGGATTTGATTCTCCACAAGCAGGGCAGTGATTTATACAATTCCAGCAGCTCACGCACAAAGTCTTCTTTGTTATAATAAGCCATCTGAAATAAAGAATGAAAAATTTATATGTAAACATAAAAGAAGTTGCAATAAACCGATCACAATTTTTGGTTATGGTGTGGCAGAGACTAAAATGGCCGCCCCCTATGTGTGGCAGAAACACAAAATGGCGGCTGTAGCTGAGAGACAAAAGATGAAAAAAATCCAGCACTCAAAGCATTCAACTGAAATTGTTTTATATTTTATTCATGGATCTGTGTAATTATTAAAGACGTTTCGGTCATCCGACCTTCATCAGTTTACACAGAAAAGGTTCTGTAGACAGTATGTGACATTGACTGCAGACCGGGACGGGCAGCTTTTTCCTCTGGTCCAGCTTTTTCATATATTTCTACAGAACCTTTTCTGTGTAAACTGATGAAGGTCGGATGACCGAAACGTCTTTAATAATTACAGAGATCCATGAATAAAATATAAAACAATTTCAGTTAAATGCTTTGAGTGCTGGATTTTTTTCATTTTTTGATCTGGGGTGGGACCCTATCCAAGCACCAGCGACTATAGAAGGAGTGCCACATTTCTATATTTTATTTAATGAGAGACAAAAGAGCCAGCAATGCTAGGATAGGACACATTACAAACAGCACTATGGAGAGACCCCTCTTTAAAAGGCATTATACACACACAGATAAAAGCCAGCAACTTTAATTAACTCACATAATAAATATTAACATATATCTAACAGCAATCAACTCACATAATAAATATTAACATATATCTTAACAGCAAGAACATTATTCAAAAAAAAAGCCCACCCCCCCCCAACAAGAAAAAAGACCTACCTTTTCAAAGAAGTGTATATCAATGTAGAATCCAAGCGGAATCGCAAATACGATCTCACCGACACTCGAGAGCACTGCAAGGATACTCCAGGTGCAACTGCGGCTTCGATCCGAAAAACACACCAACAAAGCGACCGGGTACAATGGACGAAGGAATCAGGGTGGAGACGCAGGTTCTATCTCAAAGCAAAGCGCAAAAGAAGTGACAAAGGGTGGACGCGATCCAAAATTTAACCGCTAGATACGCCCCCTGCATGCCCAATCAGAACGCAGTATTGGCCGCCAATGAAAGCGGAGGGGGGTATGGAAAAGGCGACGCAAATGCACGCCTACGTGACTCACTGCATAATGGGATTGGAATCGTTAACATAGTAGCTGTGTGACAGGGTCCTTATCAATCAGAGCGGAGGGGGTGGAAAAGGCGACGCCCGCCCGGCCGCCCAATCAGAACGCAGTATTGGCCGCCAAAGAAAGCGGAGGGGGGTATGGAAAAGGCGACGCAAATGCACGCCTACGTGACTCACTGCATAATGGGATTGGAATCGTTAACATAGTAGCTGTGTGACAGGGTCCTTATCAATCAGAGCGGAGGGAGTGGAAAAAGCGACGCCCGCCCAGCCGCCCAATCAGAACGCAGTATTGGCCGCCAATGAAAGCGGAAAAGGCGACACAAATGCACGCCTACGTGACTCACTGCATTTTACTACGCCCCTAATGGGATTGGAATCGTTAACATAGTAGCTGTGTGACAGGGTCCCAGCGATTTGAAAGATCGTTATACGGGACGCATGCTCGTTCATAAACTCGTTATGTGTGACACCCAACATGCGATTTCAACAACGACTCATAAACGATCCAGAAAGTGTGACGTAGTAGCGATCTCGTTCACGATCTCGTTATGTGTGACTGGACCTTAAGCTTTGATATTTGAGTCTTTTGGGTTGATTGAGAACATATTGTTGATCAATACTAAAAAAATCCTCTAAAATACAACTTGCCTAATAATTCTGCACACAGTGTAAATGTAAAACACTATTGCAAAACTAACATCATAAAAACACCATCCCCAATGTCAAACCATGTGATGGTAGCATCATGCTGTGGAGGTGATTTTCTTCAGCAGGGACGGAAAGCTGATCCTGATCAGAGTTGATGTGAAGATGGGTGAGGCTAAATACAGAGCAAACCTGAAGGAAAATGTGTTAGAGGCTGCAAAAGACTTGAGACTGGGCCATAGTTTCACTTGCGAACAGTTATGATGGAACTCAGAAGTAAGGTTGTTCTAAACATCTTGGAGAACTAAGTTCAAATCTTCTCTGGATGTAGACATGTGTAAATCCTTTTCTGTCTTTATGTAAGGCCCCCTTCACACGTCCGTGATACACGTGCGTGTTTGGTCCGTTTCCGTATATACCGGAGACACGGCCAAACGTGCACCAATGTTAATCTATGATTGTGGTCACACGTGCGTTATTTCATTATGTCCATGTGTGCGTGTCCGTGATCCGTATGTGTTTGCGTTTTGCACGGATGCATGTCCGTGATCTGCACGGAGCACGCACACGTGGACACAATGAAAGTCTATGGTATGTGCACACACGTTAGTAAACACGTATGCATCTACCTATAGTCCGTGTCCGTTTGGTGTTTTTATTTCTAGTGATGTCGGCTATTCTTTCTATTTCTGTGTATGTCGGTCAATCTCCCTGAGTCCGTCGGTCGGTCTCTCTGTCGGTCTCTCTGTCCCTCTCTCACAGTCTGTCGGTCAGTTTCCCCCCCTCTCTCATACTTACCGTTCCCCGATCATTTTGAAAAAGCCGGCCGTTCATTAAACAATCTCCTATTCCCTGCTTTCCCCGCCCACCGGCGCCTATGATTGGTTGCAGTGAGACACGCCCCCACACTGAGTGACAGGTGCCTCACTGCACCCAATCACAGCAGCCGGTGGGCGTGTCTATACTGTGCAGTAAAATAAATAAATAAATAATTAAAAAAAAAGGCGTGCGGTCCCCCCCAATTTTAATGCCAGCCAGATAAAGCCATACGGCTGAAGGCTGGTATTCTCAGGATGGGGAGCTCCACGTTATGGGGAGCCCCCCACCCTAACAATATCAGTCAGCAGCCGCCCAGAATTGCCGCATACATTATATGCGACAGTTCTGGAACTGTACCCGGCTCTTCCCGATTTGCCCTGGTGCTTTGGCAAATCGGGGTAATAAGGAGTTAATGGCAGCCCATAGCTGCCACTAAATCCTAGATTAATCATGTCAGGCGTCTCCCCGAGATTCCTTTCATGATTAATCTGTAAATTACAGTAAATAAACACACACACACCAGAAAAAATCCTTTATTAGAAATAAAAAACACACACATATACCCTGGTTCAACAATTTAATCAGCCCGAAAAAGTCCTCCATGTCCGGCGTCATCCAGGATGGTCCAGCGTCGCATCCAGCTCTGCTGCATGGAGGTGACAGGAGCTGCAGAAGACACCGCCGCTCCGGTCACCTCCACGCAGCAAATGAAGACAGCCGCGCGATCAGCTGAGCTGTCACTGAGGTTACCCGCTGTCACTGGATCCAGTAACAGCGGCTGCTGACTGATATTGTTAGGGTGGGGGGCTCCCCATAACGTGGAGCTCCCCATCCTGAGAATACCAGCCTTCAGCTGTATGGCTTTATCTGGCTGACATTAAAATTGGGGGAGACCGCACGCCTTTTTTTTTAATTATTTATTTATTTATTTTACTGCACAGTATAGACATGCCCACCGGCTGCTGTGATTGGGTGCAGTGAGGCACCTGTCACTCAGTGTGAGGGCGTGTCTCACTGCAACCAATCATAGGCGCCGGTGGGCGGGGAAAGCAGGGAATAGGAGATTGTTTAATGAGCGGCCGGTTTTTCAAAATAGTAAAAGCCGCCGCAGCAGTGTGAATGCCGTGCAGCGCCGCGCCGGGGATCGAGGAACGGTGAGTATGAGAGAGGGGGGGAAACGTCAGTCACTCGGGGGATTAGCGGTCACCGGTGAATCCTTCACAGGTGACCGCTAATCAGTACTCGACACAGACAGAGCCGCGGTATGAGGATGAAGTTGGGTGAAGTTCACCCGAGTTTATTCTCATCGCGCACTCTGTCTGCTGTCAGCCGACATTTATAAACGACATTGTGCATCACACACACGGACATTCCACACGGACATTCCACGTACACATACACGTTAATTCCACATGCACACACGGACGTTCTACACACAAACACGGCTAGCATACGCAATTCACACAGATGCCACATGGACCATAAAAACGGACACAAAAACGGGACACGGACCCGAAAAACGGCCCGTAACACACGTGCGTGTTTTTCACGGACGTGTGAAGGGGGCCTTAGAGACAGGATGATTTGCATAAATCAATAGCAGATCTGTGTTAGTTCTTCAAGACGTTTGGAAGAACCTCCCTGTTGAGTTGCTTCAAAACCTAGGTGCAAGTGCAGCTTGAAGAACTGATGCTTTGATGCAGGTTTTTAAGGTAAAGTGGTCACATAAAATATTGATTTGATTTAAATGTTTCTTTCTATTCACTTTGCATATTGTTAATAAGAAAAAATAATCAATTAATATTCTCACAATGCAGCATTTATAAACACCTGCTTAAAACCTTTACACAGTATTATATGTTTAAGCTAGTTTTTAAGTGCTATCGGTAGGTATTTGACACCCACCATCCCCAGAAAAATATACTGTTATTAGCGCCAATGACAACCAGGTTTAAACATTGTATGTGTCACAAAGAGGTTTTTACAAACATCACCAACTGCCACGGCACCATCAGGATCTGTAGAAATAACAGATTCCAGCACTCTGCCTGATAACTTCTCTGATGTCTGTGATCAGCTCAGGCAGACGGGGGTGTCAACTCACAGACTTGTAGCTCATAGGCAAGATACAAAGAGTTAATATCTGCTGTGCAGCTTGATAGTCTCCATTGATCACATGCTGTGGGGGAGCAAGTCATCTTTGCTCTTCTCCTATGTATGCTGGCTGGCATTTCCTTTAATGCCAGCTATAACTTCTCTATACTAGTCTAGTGAGGTGTTGTGATCCAGACTTACTGGTGGTTGTAGTACTTTGTTGCTGTGAGTGGTTATGGTGTTAATCCTTGTTGGCCTTTTTTGTTGCTGCCTTCTCTTGCTTTTATCCTTAGTTTCTTTCTGTTTGTTTCTGTGAGTTTGTAGTGTGTCTGAGTTTTGTTTTTTCCTTTTTTGTCTGTCTTTATCTGTCTTGCCATCACACTCCTGCTCATTCTTTTCCTGGGGAAGGGGAACACTTTAGTTCTGGTTAGGAGAACAGTAAGGCACAGAACTCTAGCATCTCCACCATCAGTGGTAATCCGGAAGTTAGGGATAGCCATGGGTCCCCTAGTATAAGGATCAATATAGGAGCCCCTTGTCCCTTGCTATTCTGCAGTTACATCGTATAAGTATGGAGATGAACAGCATAGCCTTGTTCAACTGTGGCTGCCACCGCTGGGCTCTGCAGATCAGCTCTAATGCATTAAGGTAGGAGTCAGTGGATACAGCAACCTCTTCCCCGCTCAACTCACCTCCATAAATGAGAGGCACAGGAATACCCCTTTAATGAAGAAAAACATACCCACATATTCCTAAAAGTAGTTTTACAAGATCCTGATGAAGTTCAGAAAATACTGTCACTGTTCACAAGGACTAAGGAAAGATACCTTAAAGATATAGTCATGCAAATTATTTTTTCTTCTTTTCTTTATACTCATGGCCTGCTGTCTGCCTAAGGCTATGTGCGCACTAGACCGTTTTTCCCGCGGATTTACCCGCGGATTTGCCCCGGAAATTTCTTGAGAAATGTCTGCAATCTTTGTGCAGACATTTCCCATGAAATTCAATGAGAAAAAAAAATAGCTGTGCGCACTGTGCGGATTTTTCTCAAGAAAATTTCTTGAGAAAATTTTCTCGAGAAACTTTCTTGAGAAAATGTGCATGTCCATTAATTTCCGCAGGTACCTGCGGTATTCCGGGGGTATTCCGCAGGTAGCAATGATGTGCGGTATACCACCGGAATAGCCGCGATTCACCTGCGGTAATGCCCATCGCTGCCTGCGGTTTTGCAGGAAGCGATGTCATTATGCCAGGAAGAGGAGCAGAGGAAACACACGTCACACTCCCTGGACGCCGCACAGAAGCACTTCCGTGCGACCTCCAGGTGCCCGTGCAGTGTGTGTCCTGCTCCGGCCTCGCGGCTGCCTGCACTGCAGGGTGTCAGTGTCTGCCCGCAGTGTCAGCAGCCTGTCACGCTGCAGCGCAGGCAGACACTGACACAGGCAGACACTGACACTGCACTGCAGGGTGTCAGTGTGTGCCCGCAGTGTCAGCAGCCTGTCACGCGGCAGCGCAGGCAGACACTGACATCCTGCAGTGCTGGGAGCCGCGGGGATGACGATCGCTGCTGTCAGGAGGTGAGATCATTACCTGCTGTGACGATCTCCTGCCTCCTGACGTCAGCGCTGTCACTGCTGTCTAGGGCCGACTCGCGAGCGGCCCGAGACTGTCACTAGCGGTGACGTCACGGGCTCTCGCGATAAGTCAGTGACAGCGCTGACGTCAGCAGTACAGGAGATGATCACAGAAGGTAATGATCTCATCTATGCTCCTGATGGCAGCGCTCGTCATCCCCTGCAGTGACCTGAGCTGACCTATTGATGTTAGCTCAGGTCACTGCACAGCTCTCCCAGCCAATGGGGAACATTCTGTTTTTCATTGACTGGGACAGTGACTATGGTATGGATCGCCGTGCCCCCCCCCCCCCCTTATTGGATTACGCCGGACGTGGAATTGATTGTGCTCTTTTCAATAAATTGGTTAAAGAGGGAATGTTTTGGGGAGTGTTTTTTCAAATAAAACTTTTTTTGTTGTCTATTTTTTAATTATTACTGACTGGGTTGGTGATGTCGGGTATCTGATAGACGCCTGACCTCACCAACCCCAGGGCTTGATGCCAGGTGACATTACACATCTGGCATCAACCCCATATATTACCCCGTTTGCCAACGCACCAGGGCGCGGGATGAGCTGGGGCAAAGCGCCAGGATTGGCACGTCTAATGGATGCGCCACTTCTGGGGCGGCTGCGGCCTGCTATTTTTAGGCTGGGGAGTGTCCAATAACAGTGGACCTCCCTAGTCTGAGAATATCAGACCCCAGCTGTCCGCTTTACCTTGGCTGGTGATCCAATATGGGGGGGACCCCACGTTTTTTGTTTTAAATTATTTATATAATTTAAAATAACAGCGTGGGGTGCCCACTGTTTTGGATTATCAGCCAAGGTGAAGCTGCCAGCGGTGGTCTGCAGGCTGCAGCCGTCTGCTTTACCCTAGCTGGCTACAAAAAATGGGGGGACCTCACGTCATTTTTTTTTAATTATTTATTTATTTTATGGCTAAATACAAGGCTAAGCACCCTTTAGGCTACTTTCACACATCCGGCTTGAGCTCTGCAGCTCAATCCGGCTGTGCAAGCTATGCAACGGATGCGGTGAAAACACCGCATCCTTTGCATAGGTTTTTCCTTTGCGGCCAGTCCGGTTTTTGCCGCTTGCGGCATGCTACTGAGCATGCGCAGTGGCAAAAACCGCATGCGGCGGCCGGATGCGGTTATTGCCGCATCGCGCCGCATCCGGCCGCCATAGGCATGTATTGAAAAATGTGCCGCATCGGCCGAATGCGGCGCGATGCGGTTTTTTTTTGCCGCACGAAAAAACGTGCCAGGCAACGTTCCATCCGGCCGCCGCATCGGCTACATCTGCCGCATGCGGCAAAAAACGGACGGAACGCAAGGCCATGCGGCACAATGCGGCACTAATTAAAGTCTATGCAGGAAAATCGCAACCGGCAGCAAAAAAAACCGGTTGCGATTTTCATGCAAAGTGCCGGATTGTGCCGCATTGCAGAAACCGGAGGTGTGAAAGTAGCCTAAGTGCCACATGAAAGTCACTAAAGGGTGCCAGCTTAGAAAATGCAGGGAGGTGGAACATTATATAGGTTTTTCTCATCTATCTATCTATCTATCTATCTATCCCTCTATCTATCTATCTATCTATCTATCTATCCCTCTATCTATCCCTCTATCTATCTATCTATCTATCTATCTATCTATCCCTCTATCTATCCCTCTATCTATCTATCTATCTATCTATCTATCCCTCTATCTATCCCTCTATCTATCTATCTATCTATCTATCTATCTATCTATCCCTCTATCTATCCCTCTATCTATCTATCCCTCTATCTATCCCTCTATCTATCTATCTATCTATCTATCTATCTATCCATCTATCCCTCTATCTATCTATCTATCCATCTATCCCTCTATCTATCCATCTATCCCTCTATCTATCTATTCATCTATCTATCCCTCTATCTATCTATCCCTCTATCTATCCCTCTATCTATCTATCCCTCTATCTATCCCTCTATCTATCTATCTATCTATCTATCTATCTATCCATCTATCCCTCTATCTATCTATCTATCTATCTATCTATCTATCTATCTATCTATCTATCTATCTATCTATCCCTCTATCTATCCCTCTATCTATCTATCCCTCTATCTATCCCTCTATCTATCTATCCATCTATCCCTCTATCTATCTATCTATCTATCTATCTATCCCTCTATCTATCTATCCATCTATCCCTCTATCTATCTATTCATCTATCTATCCCTCTATCTATCTATCTATTCATCTATCCATCTTTCCCTCTATCCATTATCTGTCTATCGATTATCTTTATTATTTATTGCAGGGACAAACCTGCGGTAAATCCGCGGTAAATCCGCGGCAAATTCGCGGCAAATTCGCGGCAAATCCGCGGCAAATCCGCGGCAAAAACGCATGCGGATTTGGTGCGGATTTTTTCCGCAGGTCCGGAAATCTTTCACTGGCAGAAGTTTCTCAAGAAATTTTCTTGAGAAACTTCACATTTCTAGTGCGCACATAGCCTAAGGGTAGTGATGTCACATCACACAACCACAACAGTCAATCATTGCCATGTGATGTTATGCACAGTTGACTGTTCTGGTAATGTCATGTCAATACTTATGACATCACTACCCAGAGGACTGCCTGTACAGCGCAGTGTTTCTCTAAAATCACACTAAATTTCAGAAAACCCATACCTTTCCAGTAATAATTATCTAGCAAGCCTTCTTACATAGGCACCGCACTGCCTAATCTCAGAGCACTTATCTATAAACTGGTCAGCTCTCTCTCCAATACAGATCTCACCATAGGACTGCAGAGATAGAAACTTGTCACAATCGTCTTGCATGCGGATGTTGCATATATACATTTTTCAAGGCATTTAATAATTTTACAAGAAGACTGGGATTTGGAAAAGTTGTGTGTAATTCAGTACTAACCTGACCATGATACATAAAACACAGGCCAGTTATTAATAAGGACAGTGGTGGACACAGACAGAAGAGCCCCCAGTGCAAAAGCAATATATGGGCCCTTTGCAGTCCAAAGCTCATGATAATGCACAAGTCCACCTGCTTTGGAGGTAGAAGTGGCCCCCTTACCTCTAGGGCCCCTGTGTGGCAGCACAGGCTGTACTAATACTATGTCCGCCCCTGTAATAGC
The DNA here is from genome assembly GCF_048569485.1 of Anomaloglossus baeobatrachus. Taxonomy (NCBI): domain Eukaryota; kingdom Metazoa; phylum Chordata; class Amphibia; order Anura; family Aromobatidae; genus Anomaloglossus; species Anomaloglossus baeobatrachus. Next base: position 321,393,354 of record NC_134357.1, read on the forward strand.
AAGTATTCAAGGGAACATGTCATCATGGAAAACACTATTTACGTGCAATAATACAGGGTGTCCTTAATGTATGGATACAAAGGAAATCTGGCTGAATGGCAATTTCCAAAACTGAATTGGAAGACTTGGTCATGTGGAGTGGTCTTCTCATTCCCCTGACCTTAGCCCCCTTGACTTCTTTTTCTGGGGTATGCAAAAAGAGAAGGTGTACTCAACGAAATCACAGATGTAATACACTTGATTGAACATAGAAAAAGCCAATGTGCTAAAATTGACGACAATGTGGATTTATTACATCAAGTTTGTAGCAAAGCGCATCAACCTTTGCATTGCAAATGATGAAAATCATATTGAAGACATTATTTAATATTCCAATTGAATAAATGTTGTTAATATATTTAATTTTTTGAAAATATGTATTTTTATTTATCTGACCAGATTTTAGAGAAACCCTGTAGAATTATTCTGCAAGTAAATAGTGTTACAAAGCTTCCTGGCTGCCTTACGGGAAGTGCTGCAACCAGGAAAAATAAACTTATTTCTTACCGGGAACAGCTGGTTTTCAGTCATAAGGGCATGCAACGAGCTGGAACAATATTTGCTCACAGCACTGCTTATTAGGCCCCTTTCACACGTACATGAAAAAAATGCAGGTGTTGCACGGGCCGTTTTGTTCATCCGTGTAGCCATTAGTGTGTGTGTGTTGGTACCAGAAAAAAACGCATGATACTGAAATTAATGGTTTTATATGTGTTAAAGCTGTGCCAAGCTAGAAAAATGCTAAATAGATAAATGATAGATAGAGAGATAGATAGAGGGATAGACATAGATAGATAGATAGATAGATAGATAGATAGATAGATAGAGGGATAGATAGATAGATACATAGCTTGTACAGCAATTTCGCCAAATAAATAATTAAATGAAAAAAATGAGGTGTAGTCCCCCCTATATTTCATAACCAGCACAGGTAATGCTGCAGCTGCAGGCTGCAACCCCCAGCTGTCTGATGTACCTTTGCTGGTTATGAAAAATAGAGGGGATCCTACCCTGTTTTATTTAATTTATTTAAATGAATCATTTTAATAAACAGCGTGGGGTCTCCCCAATTTCCGATAAACAGGCCAAGGTACCGCACATAGCTGGGGGCTGGTAGTTTCAGGGTGCGAATGTTATTTGGTCTTTCCCAGCCTAAAAATAGTAGCCCGCAGCCGCCCCAGAAGTGACGCATCCATTAGATGTACCAATTCTGGCACTGAACCTGACTCTTCTCAATTGCCCTGGTGCAGTGGCAATCAGTGTAATTATTTATGGTGTTAATGCCAGCTGTGAATTGACAGCTGGCATCAAGCCCAGGGGTTAGTAATGGGTGGGCATCTATCACACACCTCCATTACTAACCCAGTAGATATAAATAAAAAAAAATACACACAAAAATATTTTATTTAAAAAAAACACCCCAGACTCTTGCCCTCATCTACCAAAAAAAGTCTTATTCCGAAGTAACCAACATGGAGGTCCCACGGCATTCCACAAAAGCGAACCTGAAAGATATAAAAAGAGAGAATTAAAGAAATAAAAACAGGACAAAGTCTCTCATTCACCAATTTATTAAAAAAAAAATAAAAAAAAGCCTTAAAGTTCTGTCATAATCCACATGGAGGTCCCACGACGTTCCCCAACTCACTGGCCCAGCCTATAAAGAATGTACAGAGGACGAACCTCATAGGCTGGAACAACAGCCACTGCTTGCTCTCATGTTGCGGGGTGTGAGAACCGCCAGCGGCAGTGAAATTCAGTGATGTTAACTGGTGTTGGGGCGTGCTTAACCCCTTTATGACCGATGACATACTGGTACGTTATCGGTCATGTCGCGGTAATCACCGCTGGGTGCTGTGGTGACCCGGCGGTGATCCCCATACATGTCTGCTGATCGGAACAGCAGACTTGTGAGGCTAACAGGAGCGGGTGGATCCGCGATCCACCCACGCTTGCTTGCTACTTAGATCATGCTATGAAAATGTGACAAAGCGATTTAAATGACAGCGGCGGGGCTCCGCGACGCGTTCACGAGGATCTGATGGTTGCCATGGTAGCGGCGGGCTATGTGATGACCCCTGTCACTATAATGACATACTTTCTCTAAGAGCCGGCAGAGCAGTGGCTCTTAAAGGAACAGTGCATTTTTGCTGAACAGAGCTGTGCAGCTTTGATCAAAAGAAATGCACAAGCGATCAGACTGCTGATCCATAAAGTTCCCTAGAAGGACTAGTAAAATAAATAAAAAATGTAAAAAAAAAAGTTTTTTGGGGCAAATATGGCAAAATAAAAAAATTAAAAGTTCAAATCAACCCATCTTTTGCCCCATTGAAAATAAAACAGTTAAAAAAATAAAAAATATACACATATTTGGTATTGCCGCGTTTGGAAATTTCCGATCTATCAAAATATAAACTCAATTAATCTGATCGGTACACGGCGTGGTGAGAAAAACATTCCAAACGCCAAAATTACGTTTTTTGGTTGCCGCAATTTTTTTTTAAATGCAATAACAGGCGATCAAAACATAGCATCCGCACAAAAATGGAAGAATTAAAAATGCCAGCTCAAGATGCAAAAAAATAAGCCATCACTACGCCCCAGATCCCAAAAAATTAGAACAATACAGATGGTGGAAAATGACGCCAAAACCACAATTCTTTTTTTGGTCAAAGTTCTGATTTTTTTTAACCCTTTTGATAAAAGTAAAAGTATATATGATTGGTATCTACGAACTCATACTGACCTGAGGCATCATATTGACACATCGGTTTTACCACATAGTGAACACTGTGAATAAAATACCCCAAAAACTATGGTGCAATTGCACTTTTTTGTAATTTCACCGCACTTGGAATTTTGTTCCCATTTTCCAGTACACTATATGGTAAAACTAATGGTTTCCTTCAAAAGTACAACCTGTCCCACAAAAAATAAGTCCTCATATGGCAAGATTGACAGAAAAATAAAAAAAGTTACGGCTCTCAGAAGAAGAAGAGTAAAAAACAAAAACGAAAAACAGAAAATCACCTGGGGTGAAGGGGTTAAGTTGCTGCTCACAGTATAGGGAACAGTGCTGTGAGTAATGACTGTACCCTCTCTGTGCATGCCCCTATGGGTTTGTTCACTCACACTGGAGTATAAATTAGACTAGTGTAATCTGATAAGAAATTGGATTGAGCTTGTTATTCAAGGAGGCATTGCTGACCTGCGACTTTTTCATCAACTGTATTTGGCCTGGGGAAAAAGTCGAAGCATGCTGTGTATGGTTGCGTAAAATGGCTGAGACAGTTGTTGAGCAATAGCTTCTGAAAAAAAAGAGTATTGTATATGTGGCGTCCCCAAGGCTTCAGTCGCCACAGAGTATTGCATCTGTCTTAAGGTGTAATGCTTATCCCAGGTAAGAGGAGGTTAACCGCTGGTGCTTGGAGCTTACACAATACATTTACATAAACATCCAGTTAGTGAGCCAGCACTTACATTACTCAGAAAGCCAGGCTGGGAAATTACTGGGCACGATGAGTCATCAAAAAGGTGGGGGCAGCCTGGGAAGTGAGTGAACACACTTTCACTTTTGAAGGGTTTAGACCTCAGAACAGTTTGGACGCAGAAAAAAGAAGGCAGCTATAGGAGAGCAGCATTTAGCAGACTGGTACTGGGGACGGGAGGCTGGAGGAATTAGTCCTAGGACCAGAGGCCATGACACCGCATTGAGTTTTTACAGGACGGACTGGGAGAAGCAGGAGACGACCGAGTGGAGCTGTGAGATAGAGAAGCAACTCAGTAGCCAGAGGGTGAGCCCCCAACAGCCCCTTCGGGACCGGCGCCAGTCAAGGTGCAGAGCCCTTGGTTAGGGGAACCTTCATGGACTCAAACAAATCTGCAGGGAAAGAGAATTTTATGTCCCATTAACCACCACCAAAAGTCTCTTCATCAGGCCGAGTATAACACAAAATCTGAAGAGTCACATATTTATACACAACAGGACATAGAATGGAGCAGTAATTAAGACAAGTTATGTGAAGCAGAACAATCAGTATGGCAAGGGGACAAACTGTTGTGGCAGTAAATATTGGAGCAGTTCATAGATAAACAGTGTGAAATTTTTATTGTCCGCTTATTGAGGTCTGGTCCGGGGTTGTGAATGGCCCCAGATATTCTGAGGGACACATTCATTAATTAAAGGGAACCTGTCATCTGTAATATGCACCCAGAACCATGAGCAGTTCTAGGTGCATATTGCTAATCCCCGAATAACTGTGTCTGTATACACGAACATAAATAAAGTGATCTTTAGAAAAAGTATTTCTAAAGATCTTTTATCTTATGCTAATGAGCGCAGGGACTAGTCCCAAGGACGTTATATCCCCTGACTAGTCCGCCCTCTTAGCATATTAGAACACTCACGGGGGCGCACTAACATGCTATTACATTCAGCATCACCAGTGGTGCTATGTGTACCTGTGTTCGCTGTGACCACGCTTGTGCAGTATGAAGCCAGGTGTATGAGTTCTGGCTTCAGAAAAGTCTACTGCGCATGACTGGAAGTGTCTGGCATTCAGAAGCGCGGTCACAGGGAACACAGATACGCGCGGCACCGCTGGTGGTGCTGAATTGAATAGCATGTTAGTACACCCATGTAGGCATACTAACATGCTAAGAGGACAGACTAGTCCGAGGATATAACACCTTAGGGACTAGTCCCCGCGCTCAATAGCATTTGGCGATGAGAATTCATCCTTGTCCTGAGCTGTTGTCCGGTCTCCCCTACATACAGACCTCCAGTTGGACATTTGGTACAGATAATTAAGTACACCACATTGGTTGTGGTGCATCTGAAGGTACCTGGTATCTTGTAGTCCTGATATAAGCTGGAAATCTTTATCTTGTCCGTTATCAATATAAACGGACAGGTTTTACATTTTTTCTGATTGCAGGGAAAAGTTCCTGTTGTTGTAGGAGATTACAGGGAGCTTCTGACAATGATGCTTCTTATATTTGGGGACTGCCTAAAACAGAGAAGTGGTGAGTCTGGAAAAATAGATTTTAATCGGGCACCTTTTTGCAATACTGGTTGTAGTTTCCATGCACTTCCTCTTAACACTTGTAGATTTGGATTGTAGGTGATCACAAGAGGTACCCGGTTGTTTTCTTCTTTAGTTTTATAATGTAGGAGATGGTTTCTTAATATTCTGGTGGCTCTTGTAATCTGGTTTTCAACTGCTCTTGGATGGTAACCCTCATTCAAAAGGTCTTTCTGAAGGCCTCAAGGTGATTGTCTCTATCTGTAGTGTTAGAACATGTCCGATTGTATCTGATGACTTGACTGTACACAATAGAACTCATCAGGGCACTGCAAGGTACTGCATGCAGCCAAAGATGCAGGGCCTTCCCCCAGGGACCTGGAAGACCAGTGCCAGTAACATAAAAACACATTATAATCCCAGTTTTCCCCCATCCACACAGACTGGTGACAGACTAGACATGGACCCAACGGATGGCCACCCAGGGGTGGAGCCGATCCAGTCCACTAGACAACGACCAGGTGGGAGGGGACAAACAGTGAGAGAGAGTAGTAGGAAGTAAGAGGAGACGGACGCAACTGCTCTGACACGGAAGTGAACAGGGACCTGAGGGCACATGCGTGTGGTTGCCAGAGGAGTACAGCGAAGTACTGCCAGAACCATAGCACCAATGGGGCACAGAGCCCTAGGTCAGTCAAACACTCCAGGCAGACCTGATAAACATCTGCACAGTGAGGGGACCATCCAGGACCTCACTGACCTTAGAAGTCCGGGGGCACCAGCAGTAACGGGAGAACCAGGAACCGGAACAGAACACCGACCCTACAGAGTTCACACTGCCGCCATATGGACTAGAGACTGAGAGACAAACAGGAGGGGACCCCAAGCAGCTCCAAGCCACGGGGACCCACCAACTTGAGAAGGGTGCAGGGGAAAGAAGCCACCAGGATCCAACCGGCACTGGGACTGAGGAAAACAGAGGTTAATACCAGCCTTCCTCCAGGTACCAGTTACCACCTATAGTGTGTAAAGAAAGTAAAGAGAAAGAGTTAAACAGCAACCCTTGTGTGGCCTACCTTATTCCCGCGCCTAACTCCATCACCAATCCCCTGGGGCCCTGGCCCTACTTGCGGAGGGCCCAACACCCAAGCTGCCATCACATCAGCCCCAATGGAACGACTCTGCAGCGGCGGTTTCATCACCATTACCGCAGCCCGCAAGTGGCGTCACGACATAAACTTTATTGAACATTCCCTTGTATATAAACCCCTTTTAAAAGCGACCCCAGGGTCATGGAACCGGGCAATGGCCACCCAGTGACACATCCCAATAGTACACTGCCCGGGACCGAGTACCCCATAGCCCTGGGCGGAACAGAGGTCTCTATTTAATAATTCTGTAGTTTGATGATGGTGTCCAAAAAGTTGATTTCAGGGCAGGAGTATTTGAGTGTTAAGTTGATGGTGGGATGAAACTGATTAAAGTGTTCATGGAACGCCTTCAGCTGCTGCTCAGACTCTGTCCAGATGATTAAAAAAATAATCAATGTACCAAAAATAGGCCAAAGCCCTGATAGGACAAGAGGACAAAAAGTCACTTTCAAGCTTAGTCATGAAAAGGGTTGCATATTGTGGTGCCATTTTGCTTCCCATTGCTGTTCCAGTCTACTGTAAATATATGTTGTTATTAAATGCAAAGTAATTATGGGTGAGAATGAATTTTGTAAGCTTCACCACAGAATCAACATCAAATTCGGTATTTTCCAGGAAGACTTTACAGGCATTTAATCCATCCTGGTGTGGGATATCAGAGCACAAAGATTCCACTTCCATGGTGGCTCCTTTAGGTAGAGGACCTATTGCTAATAGTTTTTTCAATAGGTCTGTGTCCTGAATGTATCTCTTACCAGGGTTTAAGAATACCCTCTACCCATCCAGAAACTTGTTCAGTGAGGGTGCCCACACATGAAAAGATGGATCATCCTGGATTTCTAGACTTGTGGATTTTGGGAAGCTTAGACTGTTCCTATTCTTGGACTTTCCGGTATCAGTTCATCAACTCTTAAGGGTTTGTCAGCCAGGCAAGAGACCAACTTGTGTAGTTCCTTGTAGTAGTCCTGTGTAGGGTCAGACACCAATTTTTTATAGTAGCATATGTCCATCAGTTGTCTGCTTCCTTCATGTAGTCTGATTTGTTCATCATGACTATTGCACCCCCCTTGTCTGCATGATGATTTATTTGTTGGTTTTCAAAGTTTGTATGGCCAGTCTCTCCTGGGCACTGATGTTGGATAGTTGCCTTCTGTGTGTGTCTAGGATAGTGGATTTTACCAAATGTCTGAGATTAATCTCTCCATCTTCTCCAATGCTTGTCTCTGATATCTGAGTGCAGTCCGATGTTTCACACACACACACACACACACACACACACACACACTCATAGAGTTGTATGGGTGCCTATGATCCGATACACACTGACAAATGTAGCCTTCTGTATTTTTTTTTCTCATACCGAATCGGCATGCGAAAAAAAATTGCAGATGAACACTCCGGAATTGATTAACATTGATGCGAGTGCAATCCAATATTTTATTGGACTACACTCATCCGTATTAAACACAAATGGGAGCGAGGACTTAAATGCACTGCATGCAGTGCAGGTGCAAAATACAGATTTAACGACCACTTACAACCTATGATTGATGGAGGGAATGGTAGGCTGGTGGCCTAGTATTATAAATGCACACAAATAAAGCTTGTATACAGCACCAGTAACACAGATAAGTATAGTGTATAGTATTGATATTAGAGAAGCCCAAACTATTAGATCAGGCTACCCAAGCACTATATATGTGCACTCCACAAGGAAAGACACCTGAATTGTTCAAGCCAACACTAAAGGGCTTGGCTGCATCGTGCAAAAGTTGAAAAATGGGCAACAAAAAAATATATACATTGGGCACCTGAGTCTAAATGCTGTGATCTGAGGCTTAACCTCAACAGTATAAAATCAGCAGTTTTCCCTCATAGATACCACTGTCAAGCAGCAATTAAGAGTTTAGAAATGGGGGAATATGTCCCTCGTTATTGCCAATTCCCAAAACATGAATGCGGTGTTGCTTTTTGCATTGTCATGGCAGTCGTGAGGGGCCTACTGAAGGCCCATGTGTCTGCCATTTTACTTCAGCTATGAAGTCCAGGCAAATGAGATGGATACCAATAAATAAAATGATACAAAAAATCCACAGTCAAATGACATGGATTTTACAGTACCCTGCCATATTACAGCATTGCAGTATATTGTGTAAGTAATCAATGATCACTTATTTTTTACCCTATGAAGACCAATAAAAAAAAGTCTAAATCAAAGGGAAAATATAAAAAATATATCACAGTTCATACCACCCTCATTTTCCTGTAAATAAAATGTAAAAAATAAATAATGTACTTGGTATTGCTGTATTCAGAGCTTTCTGACCAAATATACTATACCATACGGTAAATGCCAAAACGGGGAAAAAAAATCTAAATGGTAGAATGGCTGCTTTTTAGTTGCCTCTAAAAATAAAAGAATAAAAAAAAATCAAAAAGTCGTATGGATCCCAAAATGCTAATCATAAAATCTACAGCTTTTACCGAAATAAAAAAAGCCCTTAAACAGCGCTATTGACCAAGAATTTTAATAAAGTTATAGGTCTTAAAAACAAGGAGGAAGAGGAGACCACTTAAACTCTGTTGCCCAAGGACCCACAAAAACATGGAGCCAACCTTTTTTGAGGGTATTAGTGGAAAGATGCACGTGACAATTACATACAGTATTGTGGTTATGTAAAACTAGAAGGTGGCCCGATTCTAACACATCGGGTATTCTAGAATTTACGTATTGCGTAGTTAATGTATGATTTTTGTTTTATATATATATATATATATATATATATATATATAGATGTTGTTGTGTGTAGTTACCAAGTGTTTGTGTAGGGCGCTGTAAATGTTCTGGGTGTTGTCTGGGAGTGGGTGTGTGTGAGAGCGGTGTTGTATGTGTGTTGCGTTGTGTGTGTTGCGTTGTTTGTGGAGCGCTGTGTATCTGCAGCGTTCTGTGTGTGTGGTGCTGTGTGTGTTGCGCGGTTTGTGTGGATGTGGAGTGCGTGTGTGTGTTTTGGGGGAGGTATGTTTTGTGCAGTGTGTGTGTTGCGCGGTATGTGCGTATATTTATGTATGCCGCGGTGTTTGTGTGTTGGGTGTTGTGTGTGTGCGGCATTGTCTGTGTGTATGTGGGTGTCTGTGTAGGGTGGTGTTTGTGGTTCCCAGTGTGTGTGTGGTGTGTTGTGCAGTGCGCGTGTGGCGGTGTGTCTGTGTGTTTTGGGAGAAGGTGTGCACCCCCATCGTGCTCCATCCCCCATGCTGCGCACCCCCCATCGTGCTCCTTCCCCCATGCTGCACATCCCCATCGTGCTCCATCCCCCATGCTGCGCACCCCCATCGTGCTCCATCCCCCATGCTGCGCACCCCCCATCGTGCTCCATCCCCCATCCTGCGCACCCCCCATCGTGCTCCATCCCCCATGCTGCTCATCCTGCATTGTGCTCCATTCCCCATGCTGCGCACCCCCCATCGTGCTCCATCCCCCATGCTGAGCACCCCTCATCGTGCTCCATTCCCCATGCTGTGCACCCCCCATCGTGCTCCATCCCCCATGCTGAGCACCCCTCATCGTGCTCCATCCCCCATGCTGCGCACCCCTCATCGTGCTCCATCCCCCATGCTGCGCACCTCCCATCGTGTTCCATCCCCCATGCTGTGCACCCCTTATTGTACTCCATCCCCCATGCTGCGCACCCCCCATCATGCTCCATCCCCCATGCTGCGCACCCCCATCGTGCTCCATCCCCCTTGCTGCACACCCCCCATCGTGCTCCTTCCCCCATGCTGCGCATCCCCATCGTGCTCCATCGCCCATGCTGCGCACCCCCATCGTGCTCCATCCCCCATGCTGCGCACCCCCCATCGTGCTCCATCTCCCATGCTGCGCACCACCCATCGTGCTCCATCCCCCATGCTGCGCATCCCCCATTGTGCTCCATTCCCCATGCTGCGCACCCCCCATCGTGCTCCATCCCCCATGCTGAGCACCCCTCATCGTGCTCCATCCCCCATGCTGCGCACCCCTCATCGTGCTCCATCCCCCATGCTGCGCACCTCCCATCGTGTTCCATCCCCCATGCTGCGCACCCCCTATTGTACTCCATCCCCCATGCTGCGCACCCCCCATCGTACTCCACCCCCCATGCTGCGCACCCCCATCGTGCTCCATCCAACATGCTGCGCACCTTCCATCGTGCTCTATCCAACATGCTGCGCACTCCCCATTGTGCTCCATCCCCCATTCTGCGCACCCCCCATCGTGCTCCATCCCCCATGCTGCACACCCCCATCGTGCTCCATCCTCCATGCTGTGCACCCCCCATCATGCTCCATCCCCCATGCTGCGCACCCCTCATCATGCTCCATCCCCCATGCTGCGCACCTCCCATCGTGTTCCATCCCCCATGCTGCGCACCCCCCATTGTGCTCCATCCTCCATGCTGCGCACCCCCCATTGTGTTCCATCCTCCATGCTGCACACCCCCCATTGTGCTCCATCCCCCATGCTGCGCACCCCTCATCGTGCTCCATCCCCCATGCTGCGCACCCTTCATCGTGCTCCATCCCCCATGCTGCGCAACTCCCATCGTGTTCCATCCCCCATGCTGCGCACCCCCCCATCGTGCTCCATCCCCCATGCTGAGCACCCCACATCGTGCTTTATCCCCCATGCTGCGCACCCCCATCGTGCTCCATCCCCCATGCTGTGCACCCCCATCATGATCCTTCCCCCATGCTGCGCATCCCCATCGTGCTCCATCCCCCAGCTGCGCACCCCCCATCGTGCTCTATCCCCCATGCTGTGCACCACTCATCGTGCTTCATCCCCCATGCTGCGCACCGCTCATCGTGCTCCATCCCCCATGCTGCGCACCTCCCATCGTGTTCCATCCCCCATGCTGCGCACCCCCCATCGTGCTCCATCCCCCATGCTGCGCACCCCCCATCGTGCTTCATCCCCCATGCTGTGCACCCCTCATCGTGCTCCATCCCCCATGCTGCGCACCCCCTATTGTACTCCATCCCCCATGCTGTGCACCCCCCATCGTGCTCCATCCCCCATGCTGCGCACCCCCCATCGTGCTCCATCCGACATGCTGTGCACCTTCCATCGTGCTCCATCCGACATGCTGCTCACCCCCCATCGTGCTCCATCCCCCATGCTGCACACCCCCCATCGTGCTCCATCCCCCATGCTGCACACCCCCCATCGTGCTCCATCCCCCAAGCTGCACACCCCTCATCGTGCTCCATCCCCCATGCTGCGCACCTCCCATCGTGTTCCATCCCCCATGCTGCGCACCCCCCATTGTGCTCCATCCCCCATGCTGCGCACCCCCCATCGTGCTTCATCCCCCATGCTGCGCACCCCCCATCGTGCTTCATTCCCCATGCTGTGCACCCCCTATTGTACTCCAACCCCCATGTTGCGCACCCCCTATCGTGCTCCATCCCCCATGCTGCGCACCCCCCATCGTGCTCCATCCGACATGCTGCGCACCCCCCATCGTGCTCCATCCGACATGCTGCTCACCCCCCATCGTGCTCCATCCCCCATGCTACGCACCCCCCATCGTGCTCCATCCCCCATGCTGCTCACCCCCCATCGTGCTCCATCTCCCATGCTGCACACCCCCCATTGTGCTCCATTCCCCATGCTGCGCACCCCCCATTGTGCTACATCTCCCATGCTGCGCACCCCCCATCGTGCTCCATCCTCCATGCTGCACACCCCCCATCGTGCTCCATCCTCCATGCTGCACACCCCCCATTGTGCTCCATCCCCCATGCTGGGGCCGCCGGGGGCGGGTCCGAGCGTGGCAACGTGTGCCAGGGGTGGGGCTGAGCGGGCGAGGCGTCAGCGTATGCCGGCTCCTTGCACATGTGTACCGGGAGCCGGTGTATGCTGGTAACCATGATACACATCGGGTAACTAAGGGAAGCGGTTCCTATAGTTACGCGATGTGTATCATGGTTACCAGCGTACACCGGCTCCGTCACGATCCCAGCATTGCAAGCTAATTTCCGCTGGGGGCGGGGCCGAGTGTGCAGATGTGTGGCGGGGCGAGCGGGCGAGGTGTCAGCGTATGCCGACTCCCTGCACATGTGTACCGGGAGCCGGTGTACGCTGGAGCGGGCGATGCATGCGGAGGGCCGGGTGCCGGCTCCCTGCACATGTGTATTGGGAGCCGGTGTACGCTGGAGCGGGGCTGAGCGGGCGAGGCGTCAGCGTATGCCGGCTCCCTGCACATGTGTACCGGGAGCCGGTGTACGCTGGAGCGGGCGATGCGTGCGGAGGGCCGGGGCGAGCGGCTAATCCATGCGGGGGGCGGGGCCAGGCCGAGGTGAGCGGCCAATCCGTGGGGGGGCGTGGCCAGGCCGAGTCCAGCGGCCAATCCGACAGTTGTCACTGAAATGACACTGTCACGGTGACACAATTTTGGAGCAAGACAAACAGACAGACAGAATAAGGCAATTATATATATAGATGAAGCTTTGGCTGGTTTAACCATGTGCACACATTCAGTATTTGGTGAGTTTTTTACCTCATATTTGTAAGCCAAAACCAGGAGTGAAACAATCAGAGGAAATGTATAATAAAAAATATGTGCACCACTTCTGTATGTATTACCCAACCCTGGTTTTTGGCCTTACAAATACTGAGGTAAAAACCTCACCAAATACTCAATGTGTGCATGTGGCCTTACAAATACTGAGGTAAAAACCTCACCAAATACACAATGTGTGCATGTGGCCTTACAAATACTGAGGTAAAAACCTCACCAAATACTCAATGTGTGCATGTGGCCTTACAAATACTGAGGTAAAAACCTCACCAAATACTCAATGTGTGCATGTGGCCTTACAAATACTGAGGTAAAAACCTCACCAAATACACAATGTGTGCATGTGGCCTTACAAATACTGAGGTAAAAACCTCATCAAATACACAATGTGTGCATGTGGCCTTACAAATACTGAGGTAAAAACCTCACCAAATACACAATGTGTGCATGTGGCCTTACAAATACTGAGGTAAAAACCTCACCAAATACACAATGTGTGCATGTGGCCTTACAAATACTGAGGTAAAAAAAACTCACCAAATACTCAATGTGTGTACATGGCCTTACAAATAGTGAGGTAAAAGCCTCACCAAATACTCAATGTGTGCACAAGGCCTTATTAGTATATCCATCATCTTATTAGGAAAAAATAGTGCATCATGCTGAACGTTGTCTTAGGCCTTGCTCACATGAGCGTATAAGATGAGTACAATAAGACAAAATCTCGGATTGCACACGGACCAATGTTAATGAATGAGATAGAGCAGATGGTAATTTTTTTTCTCATCCAGATTCTGGATGAGAAAAAAGTTGCAGTATGCTAGAAGTGGAACTAGGAGAGACTCGCCAATGCAAGTCAATAAGTGCAAGACAAAAAACGGACAGCACACGAACCATCCATATGCTGTCCATTTTTTATGGATACATTACTATTCTGTAGCACAGAACACTGTAAATAGTCCTGTGAATGATCGTAATATAATAGTTGCTGAGAAAAAAAACGCATTGCATACGGATGGTAGACGGATGATAGGCGACAAAAAAAGAGCACACTCACATAGCACTCGCATGACATATGGAATACCAGCGGATTTCCCTCTTCCTACCCTCCTCGATGACAATCGGACCGATTTTTTAAATGCTTGCCTGATTTCAGCCTTTCAGTAAAAATTACAGCATGTGTGCTGGAAGTGTCTCCTAACAGCTACTGGTATAAGGCTGGGGTCACACGAGAGTTTAAAAAACATCAGTCCGATTATCATCCAGGACAATTGGACGAGTGAAATCCATCTGGTATTCCATATGCCATGTGAATGCTATGCGAGTGTGCAATGTTTTTGCTGCTAGCATCTGTATGACATGCTTAAGTCATCCGTATGCAATGCATTTTTTTTCTCAGCAACTATTATTCTACAATCATTTACAGGACAATTTACAGTGTTCTATGCTACGGAATGATAATGTATCTGTAAAAAAATGGATGACATACGGATAGTCCATGTGCCATCAGTTTTTTTATCACGCCCATTGACTTGCATTGGAGAGTCTCGTCCTATTAGCGCATCCACTCACACAATGCAGCAATTTTTTTCTCATCCAGAAATCTGGATGAGAAAAAAAAAATGACCATCTGTGCTACCTCATTGACTAACATTGGTCATATGGTCCTAGTGCAATGCGCGTGTCACAATATGATTGTAGCAAACCAAGGGACAGAAGCTCCTATACTGTCCCTCACTCTAAGGCGGGCTTTGCACACTACGACATCGCAGGTGCGATGTCGGTGGGGTCAAATTGAAAATGACGCACTTCCGGCATCGCATGCGACATCGTAGTGTGTAAAGGCTCGATGATACGATTAACGAGCGCAAAAGCGTCGTAATCGTATCATCGGTGCAGCGTCGGCGTAATCCATGATTACGCTGATGCGACAGTCCGATGTTGTTCCTCGCTCCTGCGGCAGCACACATCACTGTGTGTGAAGCCGCAGGAGCGAGGAACATCTCCTACCGGCGTCACTGCGTCTTCCGTAGGATATGCGGAAGGAAGGAGGTGGGCGGGATGTTTACATCCCACTCATCTCCGCCCCATCCGCTCCGATTGGCCGCCTGGCGTGTGACGTCGCTATGACGCCGCACGACCCGCCCCCTTAACAAGGAGGCCGGTCGCCGGCCAGAGCGACGGTCGCAGGACAGGTGAGTCCATGTGAAGCTGCCGTAGCGATAATGTTCGCTACGGCAGCTATCACAAGGAAATCGCTGCTGCGACGGGGGCGGGTACTATCGCGCTCGGCATCGCAGCATCGGCCTGCGATGTCGCAGCGTGCAAAGTACCCCTAAGGGTCACTAGGCTATCCCTAACCCTAATGGTGAAGATGCCTGAGTCACGTGCCTGGCTATGCTCCTGACCAGAACTAATCTGGTTCCCCCTTCCCACCAGAGAAGGAAGGGCAGGAGTGAGATTGAAACACAGATAAAGACAGACAGTGGACAATCAAAACTCTTACACATTGCAAACACACAGAAACAAATAATGAGCGATTCAGAAGAAAAGGAAGAGCAGGAAGATAGCAACAGAAAGACAACAACCACTCAGAGCAACAAGTGCTACAACCACAGTTAGTCTGGATCACAACACCTTACCAGACCAGTTTAGATAAACTATAGCTGGCATAGAAGGAAGGATCTAGTCAGCATATATAGGAGTGGAGCAGATGTGATTGACTCCCCCACAACATGTGATCAAAGGAGACTCACAAGCAGACCAGTAGAGATTAACTATGGCTAGCCTCACTATGAACACCCAAGTCTGCCTACGCTGATCACAGATATCAGAAAAGTTATAAGGCAGTGTCAGAATCTGTAGTCTGAACAGATCCTGACACCGCCTTCACAGGCGGCGATGTGTGGCAGCAAGATATTCTTTAATTGCATTTGTCCAATTCATACGCTCATGTGAGTGAGGCCTTAACCTAACCTTAGCTTTACACAGCCCTGCCAAGTCAATTATGTATGGTTCGCCACAGTGACAGATGTAGGACAACCAGAATTACATATTTTTTTTTTAACACTAAGCGATAATAATCAGAAACATGTCAATAAACTCATACAGTCACCAAGAAATGATGGATTATCGATAGATCAAGTGCAGAAAATAGAAAGTCAGCCTTTTGTGTGCTTACCTATTCAAAATGGAATATTCCCACATTTGTTTTAAATAAATAATTACATAAGAAGATATACCACCACCAAATATAAAAAAATCCATATATTCATCTATAGTATAAATCTGATCTAAGTTATATGTTGTTTTTTGATTAGACGTTCCCTTTAATAAACCATATAAATATAGAGAACTAGAAGTTCTAGAATTGTAACAACTTGCATTATATAACATACATCTCTGTTTGGTCCACGCTCCCCGTATCTCTTTTCTAATTATAATTTGTCTGACACTGTATTTTTGTCCTGCTTCTCTGTTGGACATGGCTAAGGTCTGCAGGCAAAGAAGGAGCTGTAAAAAAGCACTAGAAGGTCAGATGTGACCAACGGCCTGTCCTTTCTGCAACTCTACCCTACAGGATTTATTTTCTGCATTTGACAAGACAGTATGTTAAGATTAATTTATGCCATTAGTTGCACAAAGCCCAGAAACTGTTCGTATCATGTGTTATTTCACACTACCATAGCATGTCAAACAATATGCCTGTTTTTCTTTTATATATCCCTAAAGGAACCTCTCCTAACGGCTACTAAAGCATTGAATATGCCACATCCTGTATTCTAATAACATTTTATGCAGAAATGTAAATAGGCTTTCCAGTATCTGGGGCAAGAATTCAGTTTGGCGCCCCCCCAAGCAGTGTGAGTAGTCATCATGTGACCGCTCATTCATATGTGATTTGCTCACTTACAGTCACGTGCCAAAGAGCTGCTCTTCATATTTCTCTCAATGTTCAATGAAAGACTGGAAGAAGAAGAAAGGAAGAAAAGCCAGTATGAAAATCACATGAGTGGTCTTGTCATATGATGAACCAGCAAGCAGAGCTGAATCCTGACAGTGAGTATACTACACACCGTTAGGATTGGGTATGCTACCATGTTTAATTTTATAATTAAAGGGGTTATCCAGGTTTGAAATGAAAGTCTGCAGTCACTCTAGGCTTCTGCAGACTTATGTATTCTCACAACGCATGTACTGTACAATTTTAGGATTCTCCCATGCCAGTGGCGAGAGTGGACAGTCTTCTGAGCACAAGTATGAGATTTGTACACTTTTGACCACATTCTGACTGGAGGTGTCCATCCTTGCTCAATTTAATTTCATTGAGCACAGCAGCGCATGTCTATTCGGCACATGACTGCATGTATGTAAATTGCATACTTGCGGTTTTCATTACCTCCCACTTCCACCAGAGAATTCTGATAGTGTGCACTGCGTGTGCTGTGAGAATTCACGTAGAGCGACTGCAGACTCATCTCACAGTTGGACAACTCCTTTCATGCTCCTAACATAAATAAAAACATAGTACCCATTAACTGTCACACTAAGTATGGGGAGCGGCAAAAGGTAAGGGAAGTGGACCCCTGTGTCTAGGGAAGTGGGGTCCCTCACCACCCTTGATAGGTTCCACACCTATCCGCCGAGCTATATACCTGACCCCAGGTATCCCTAGTGCTGTACCCTAAATAGGGAATGGGTGGGATGAGGTCTTCGTCAACCCCACTGAACGCTAAAGAAAGACACAAGGACGGCACATGGTGATAAAAGCATGAATTACTATCCACAGATGACTCAGGCAGAAGTTCAGCAAAGTTTCAGCAACAATACTACAGATGAGAGCAACCCACCTGCTTTCAACAAAAGCTAGAATGACCTGAATAATATCACCAGCACCAGTCCAGGGAAGAAGGGAGTATTTAAGCACCAAGATAATACTGATGATCAGCAGCTGGGTGGAAGGGAAGCTCCTGCTGGGTCCAAAAGATGGAGAGATGAAAATACAGCAGGAAAGCTACCTATTACAATGAATACTGACAGCAGGAACAATAGAAAGCCAGGGACCATTTTGTGCAGCCAAGCGCTTCTATTGCCACAAACCACGTGACTGTCTGTCACCCGTGACTCTCTAGTGACATTAACTTGTCAGATGGCACAATACTTTATTAACATAGCCATGTGTCACGTATTCTTACAAGTTATGAATTGTTGATCAGAAAAACTAAAAGCACAGGAATACATCCCAGAAGTATGGGAATAAATATATCTATCTATATATATATATATATATAAATATATATATATATAAATATATTAGAACCACCACATCAATACAGAAATACATCGCTGGATCTTGTTACAGGTAGGAAACCTTCTTTTAGGATTGTCGTGACGCCACTCTCAGAATTGCGGTCAGTGGAGACCGCCACTGCAGATTAAGGGATGCCTGGGGCTGATGGTGGGTGCAGTCAGTTGTAATAGCCTCCTGAGAGTGAGACAAGCCCCAGGGCCCTGTGTAAGTGTGTGGAACCACAAGGCGCAGAATAACTCAGCACAAGCAGAATGTCTTTCAGGGGTTTTACTCACTTTAGATGGCAGGGTGAGTAACCCGGGCGTAGCTGGGATGAACCAGGCTGGAACCAGGTATCCTTCAGGCTGACTGATGAGGGTGGCTACCGACTCGCCTTCCTTAGCCCTTTACGTTTTGGGGTAACCCCGACTTTTAGTCCCTATGGGGGTCACCCAAGGAAGTTGCTGGTGCCTCTCTCCCCTTCGTTTTGGCCCGTTTGCTTGTAGCCTGGACCAGGACACTCCGGCAGCTTGCCTCCTGTGAACTATGGGCCCTAACTGTGGCTACGTGGCTGCGGACTCTGTAGTGTGGTCTTGGGGGTGTGAAGTGCCCCCTCAAGCAAGTTTGGCAAAGGAAAGGTGAATCTATCCCTGCACTGGGACCTGCTACCCGTTTGGGCCTGGTAACTCCCTGGCAGTCTCCTTACTTCCCACTCCGTTGCTCTCTCTTTAGCTGTGTGTGGATTTCGGGTAGCACTACTAGGTGACCGTTCTCCCCCGTCGGTAGTCACTGCGCGGACGCTGTTAGACTGCCACAGCTCCAGGGTCTGCTTCTGCTCTTCCTGAGCTGCACACTAAACCGGCTCACTCGTGGGACCTGCACTGCTGCTCCTGTCTGAGCTCCACTTCCATGCTCCTCACTCCTCCACACTCTGCTTCAGACTGCTCCTCTCCTCCTCCTTCCTCTTTTCCCTTTTGTGCCTGCCTACGCCACCTAGCAACCAGGCTCTCTACCACACCCCTTGAGTGGAGATGGAGGCTTCGCTCAGGCTTCGCCCCCTCCTGGGATCCCCAGGGGTCCTCTCAAAGGTACATGTGTGAGACCTGATCACTATGCGCCTGTGTAGTCACACCTCGGTCAGCCTTCTGGATTACCTGTTTGTACTGTCCCCAGCATGGGTGCAGTACTCAGTGGTGCCTGACCAGGTCAGGGGCGCCACATTCCCCCTTAGTTATCACCAGCACGTCCTCGGGCTGCAAGACAACATTTTAAAATGCATAAAACATTAAAACATGGTAAAACGTTTTAAAACCACCAGGTACCATACATCACCACCCTCCACCCACAAGTCCGTTAACCCACCCTAAACCCTCTCACGTTGGCCGCGCCTTCAGCCACTTCTGGCAGGATGTAGAGGCGGCTTTCATGGTCTGGTGGTTTCAGGGTATACCTGGCCTGGTGGAGCCGCGCCTTCAGCCTCTTCTGGCAGGATGTAGAGGCGGCCTCCACAGTTGGTGCTGACCAGGTACCCTCTTTGTGGTGGAGAGCCAGGCCCCATAAACAGGCGTGCTCCCTGGTTGCAGGTGAGCCAGGCCCCATAAACAGGCGTGCTCCCTGGTTGCAGGCGAGCCAAGCCCCTAAACAGGCTGGCTCTGGTGGTAGTACCTCTGGGGTAACTATTTACACTGCGAGAGTTTGTGGCTATAGCCAGTTCATAGCCTTAAGGTTCATGGGTTTCTCACATTAGTTCATGTGGGCACATTTCTTAAACTTGTAAACGTTGCAAAACTTGTCAAAACTTGTAACTTCTGTACTTTACTTGCTTTACACAGATTCCTCCTCACCAGGGCTTGGGCCTGTAGGGCTGCGGCACCTGTTGCTTTCTCCATCTCTGTCTTTTCTTTCTTCTTCTGTGTCTGTTTCTTTTTCTGTGTGTTTCTTTTTCTGTGTCTGTTTCTTTTTCTGTTGAGACAGCAGGTTCACTGTAGGGATTGCTGGGACATGGTGTAACATCCAGTGCATACCATCCTCTTTCTCCTTGGTGCATAGTGAATTCCACTGAATCTCCTGTCCGTAGGTTCCTTCCTGGATGTCCTCTGGGCAAATGGGCTCTAACGTCTCTTCTGTTTACAAAGATACCCTCTTTCATGCCAGGTGCAACTATGAAACCATATCCACTCTTCAAGCTGAAGTCTTCCACAACTCCTCGACAAAGTGGGCCTCTGACCTGTGATTTGGCTCTTCTTAAAGACCGTTTCTCTTCCAAGTCTCTGGCTGTTACTTCATCTTTCTTCTCTGGAGACTGCTGTGCAGGGGAAAACTTTGTTCTGCTGCGGCGCCGTGTCTTGCGGGCTGGATTCTGTTGGGTTGCTACTTCACTGCTTGCAGGCTCCCAGGTGAGGTTTCTGGACAAATCTTCCTCAGCGGAGGGTGTCGGGCTCTCTTCATCCCAGCGGGAATATGGCAACATCTCTGGCTCTGGGCATGGATCCCCTGCTGATGGCTCCGGGGTCAGCTCCTCAGCCTTCTGCCCTCCTCTCCCCCTTAGTTCTTCTGAGCACTCCTGTTGTGGCAGCGCTGGGGATGGGTGTTCATCAGCTGGCCAGGACGGTGGACTTTTTGGCGTGGATATTTCCAGAGTCTTCCTGGGGGCGTGCGGAGGGAGCAGATACCGATCCACCATCTCCTGTGGGAACTGGGCCTCTAGGTCAGCCTTCAGCTTCCAGTATTCGGGGTCCTCTCCTATCAGGGACTTCCTAGACTGGGGAGCGGTGTCTGCTCTGGCCTTGCAGGCCGGGGTAAACAGTGGTACAGTCTTGTCTTGGCGGGCCGCGCCTGACATGGCGGCGGCCTGGTCTTGGCGGGCCGCGCCCTGCATGGCGGCGGCCTGGATCAGCGTCGCTGTCGCAGTCTCAATCAGGGTCGCAGCTGGAGTCTTAGCGGGCATCGCTACTGTGGCCGGTTCTTGGCGGGCCGGGCAGGGCATCGCTGCGGCGGCCTGAATTGGCATCGCAGCCGCGATGGGATCTGTGCAGGCTGGGCTGGGCGTCGCTGCAACGATCTGGGCTTGGCGGGCCGCACCTGGCGTGGCTGCGGCCTGGTTCAGCGTCGCCGCGCCGGGCGCCTCTTCAGGGACTGCGGGCGTGGCAGCAGGGGTCGGGGCACTCGCGCTGGCAGGGGCAACACTGGACTCACCCATCGGTGGTATCATCGGGGTCTGAGTCGTCGCCGTCCGGTCTGGCACTCGTCGCGTGGCTCTCCCCTCGTAGGCCTGAACCGCCGCAGCCATCTCCAGAAGCTCCGTGCGTCCCTCTCTGATCTGCCTTACAACCCTGGCCTCCAGTTGGTCGCATAGCTGGGCAAGCTCCCGACACCACCAGGCAGCGGAGCCTGGCTCTGAGTCTCTGTGTTCAGACGCCATTTCCTCTAACAGCAGACTTCTGGCTCCCTTTCTGTCCCGACGTCTCTGAACGCCTCCGCTCTCATCACTTGCGAAGCCAGGACTCTTCAGGGGATCTCTGGGTAGCCACACCTCTTCGTGGGCGGTAACTTCTCCCAGCGCGGGCTGCTGTTGTTTTTCAGCGCGCTTTTCATGGTGGCAATATGGCGGCGCTTCCAATTTTCCAAGCGGACCGCCCAGGCACATGGTCACCTGTCTGAACAGGTCTAGTCCTTATCCTGTTCGTGACGCCAGATGTGAAGCCCCACAAGTGTCGTGTCGGTGCATTACCTTCAGGGACTCCAAGCAGCTGGATCTTGTTACAGGTAGGAAACCTTCTTTTAGGATTGTTGTGACGCCACTCTCAGAATTGCGGTCAGTGGAGACCGCCACTGCAGATTAAGGGATGCCTGGGGCTGATGGTGGGTGCAGTCAGTTGTAATAGCCTCCTGAGAGTGAGACAAGCCCCAGGGCCCTGTGTAAGTGTGTGGAACCACAAGGCGCAGAATAACTCAGCACAAGCAGAATGTCTTTCAGGGGTTTTACTCACTTTAGATGGCAGGGTGAGTAACCCGGGCGTAGCTGGGATGAACCAGGCTGGAACCAGGTATCCTTCAGGCTGACTGATGAGGGTGGCTACCGACTCGCCTTCCTTAGCCCTTTACGTTTTGGGGTAACCCCGACTTTTAGTCCCTATGGGGGTCACCCAGGGAAGTTGCTGGTGCCTCTCTCCCCTTCGTTTTGGCCCGTTTGCTTGTAGCCTGGACCAGGACACTCCGGCAGCTTGCCTCCTGTGAACTATGGGCCCTAACTGTGGCTACGTGGCTGTGGACTCTGTAGTGTGGTCTTGGGGGTGTGAAGTGCCCCCTCAAGCAGGTTTGGCAAAGGAAAGGTGAATCTATCCCTGCACTGGGACCTGCTACCCGTTTGGGCCTGGTAACTCCCTGGCAGTCTCCTTACTTCCCACTCCGTTGCTCTCTCTTTAGCTGTGTGTGGATTTCGGGTAGCACTACTAGGTGACCGTTCTCCCCCGTCGGTAGTCACTGCGCGGACGCTGTTAGACTGCCACAGCTCCAGGGTCTGCTTCTGCTCTTCCTGAGCTGCACACTAAACCGGCTCACTCGTGGGACCTGCACTGCTGCTCCTGTCTGAGCTCCACTTCCATGCTCCTCACTCCTCCACACTCTGCTTCAGACTGCTCCTCTCCTCCTCCTTCCTCTTTTCCCTTTTGTGCCTGCCTACGCCACCTAGCAACCAGGCTCTCTACCACACCCCTTGAGTGGAGATGGAGGCTTCGCTCAGGCTTCGCCCCCTCCTGGGATCCCCAGGGGTCCTCTCAAAGGTACATGTGTGAGACCTGATCACTATGCGCCTGTGTAGTCACACCTCGGTCAGCCTTCTGGATTACCTGTTTGTACTGTCCCCAGCATGGGTGCAGTACTCAGTGGTGCCTGACCAGGTCAGGGGCGCCACACATGAAAACCCTCATCAATTCAGAAATACATACCAGAACCCCCAGCTGTACGGGAATACATAACTAGAACACCTACCAGTATAGAAATTCATCATCAGAACCCTCAGTAGTACATAAAGTCATCACCAGAACCACCAGCAGTATAGAAAACATCATCAGAACCACCACCAGTACAGAAATTCATTATCAGAACCCCTAGCAGTACAGAAATACATCCATATAACCCCCATCAGTTCAGAAACACAGTATCAAAATCCTCGTCAGTAAAGGAATACATCACTGGGACAACCATCAGTACATGGTGCATCAATTTTAATGTCAGGTAATACCTATATACATTTATATCACATGAACCTGCAACTCCCAATACATTCTTAACATTGGTAGGGAGATATTGGGAGTTGTTGTTATCAGTCATCATCAGACTGCGGCCATACAGGAACCCCAGTACTGATGAAAATTAGTCAGTATCACAAATATACATTTACATCCAGGTGCTGTATACATGATGTTGTCTCTGAGTAAAGTTGTGAAGCCCCGCTAGTATGTGTCTGTGCATTACCTTCAGGGACTCCACGTGGATGGAACAGTCTGGTCACAGGTAGGAAATCTTCTATTTGGGATTGTCGTGACGCCACTCTCAGTATTGCGGTCAGCAGGGACCGCCACTGCAGATTAAGGGATGCCTGGGGCTGATGGTGGGTGCAGTCAGTATATTAGCCCCCTGAGAGTGAGGCAAGCCCCAGGCCCCGGTGTATGTGTGTGGGACCACAGGTCGCAGAATGACTCAAACACAGTCCAAGAAGTCTTTCAACGTGTTTACTCACTGTTTGGAGGTCACGGTGAGATGCCCGGGCGACACTGTGATAACCAGGTTGAACCAGGAATTCCAGGAGGCCGTTCTGAGGGTAGCTGTCCACTCGCCTTTCTTGCACTCTTTCTGTTTTAGGAGGATCCTTTGCTTGAAGCGTGGTAGGACCCCTCCAGGGAAGCTGTTACCACCCTGCTCCCCTCTCTCTGGCTCGTCTGCCGGCAGCGTGGCCTTGGTGGGATGGCTTCTGGCCCTGTCCCCTTATGGGCCCGGAGATTGCTGCTTGGCTCAAGCGCTGTGTAGTTGTGGTGAGGGCATGAAGTACCCCCACCTGTAGGTTAAGCAGCTCTGGATGATCTGCTGCCTGTACTGGGGATCTAGTTCCCCTTGTGTGCTCGGATACCGGGATCTCCGTACTCAGCCACCCTTCTCTCTGGATGATTTTCAGGCCGACCCACGGTACTCCTTTCTCCCCCGCTTTCAGCTACTGCACTCCTCAGGACCTGTCTGACACGAGAGCTCCTCTGCTCCCTTCCACACACTTCAACTTCTTCCTCCAGACTTCCCTCCTTCCTCTCTCTCTCTGCCCTGCTTCCTAGCAACTAGCCCCTGAACACACCCCTAGCTGGGAATTGAAAGTTAACCCCTTCTGGCTACCCAAGGGTCCCCTCTGGTGGTGTGGGAGACCTGGTCACTATGTGTTTGTGTGTGCACCTCATCCTGGCCTTTGGAAATTACCTGGAAGCATTGTCCCTGCATGGGTGCAATACTCTGTGGTGCCTGACCGGGTCAGGGGCGCCACATTCCCCCTTAGTTATCATCAGCACGTCCTCGGGCTGCAAAGACAAGAGAAAAAAAAGGTAAATACAAACTTTTCCCACACAGGGGCAATTATTTACATTTAAACATACCAGGTACCATTCCACCACCAACCACCCACATGTCCGAACCCCACCCAAAAACCTCCAGGAGGTAGGTCGCCGGTCCTTTTGGTGACCAGGTCTGGGCCATCACATTCCCCAGACCTTTCCTCCAATCTTCCTCTCCTGAGGAGAGTGGTGTAAGGTAGGCCCCATAAACAGGCGTACCCGCTTCCGAGTGTTGGAGGGCAGGCCCCATAAACAGGCGTGCCCCCTTGTTGGTGCAGAGCCATGCCCCTCAACAGGCAGACTCTGTGGTTGGTACCAAGGAGGTAACTTTTTACAATGCAAAGTTTGTGGTTAAAGCCAGTTCATAACCAGTGATCTAACATTTTAAGGAGGTCTCACAATAGTCCTTGTGGGCACATTTCGCTTAAACGTTACTTAACTATAAACAGGTTAAACATTACCTTTCATACCGTCACTTTGAACTAAACTGTACTTTCTCTATAGCGTAATGGGAGCTGACCAAAGTTGCTGCGGGTTGACCTACGCAGTACTATACTGTCATCTGTCTGAGGTTGTGTCCTCCCACCCGATGTATGTGTCTCAATGTGAATAATGGGTGTACTGGGTATTGATACCAGTGCATGGTCTTCTGCTTCAGCTACATTTGGCTCTTCCAGGTTCTGAACAGGTTCTTCTGGTTCTCTTACTTCTCTAGATTGAGGGAATGTAATGACTGGAATAACTACTGCTCCATTGTATTGAGGCCAACTTGCTGGAAAATCTCCAAGTACAGTATGGATCATCTTTTCTTTTGGTTCTTGAACTGGCAAAGGGTTGGGAATTTCTTCAGGGATTCTTAGTTGTTCAGGACATTTCTTTAAGCGATCTCTAGAAACGACAGCTGTTGTTTTTCCTCCATCTTTGCTGATAAGGCATGTCTTTTCATTGCTAAGTGTCGATGGTAACACAGTATAGGGTTCTTCTTCCCAGTGATTGTCAAGTTTATGACGTCTTCTCTTTCTTTTGAGAACTATATCTCCTGGCATCAAAGGAACAGCAGGTGCTTTTCGATTGTAGGCTTTTTCTTGTTTCTCACGCTGCTGAGTCAGGCTTCGCTCCACACACTCTTGTACTTTCTTGTATTGGGCTTGGCGGTTGGAATCCCAATCAGCACCTTGTAGATGGTCTTCAGGGGTCTCAACTCCCATTTCCAGATCTACTGGCAATCTCCCTGGTCTGGCCCTCATCAGGTATGCCGGTGTGCAGTTCGTGGAACTCACAGGGATGTTGTTATACATGTCCACTAGATCGGGCAGTTTTTCCGGCCACTGACTTCGTTCTTCTAGTGGGAGCGTCTTCAGAAGGTCGAGAATGATGTGGTTCATCTTCTCACACATGCCATTGGTCTCGGGATGGTAAGGCGTAGTACGGATCTTCTGGCAGCCGTATAGGTTACAAAACTCCTTAAACACTTCAGCTTCAAAGGCTGGTCCTTGGTCAGTGAGCACTTGATCTGGATAGCCATGTGGTCGACAGAAGTGTGTTTGGAAAGCTTTGGCTGCAGTTTGACCTGTCAAGTCCTTGACTGGTACTACCACCAGGAATCTGGAGTAGTGGTCAACCATAGTGAGAGCGTAGTTGTAGCCTTGTCTGCTGGGTGCCAACTTTACATGGTCCAGGGCCACTATCTCCAGGGGCCGTTTAGTTTGGATTGGCTGGAGTGGTGCTCTCTGGCTGGGCTGGTCTTTTCTTCTAAGATTGCAGGGCCCGCAGTTTCGACACCACTTCTCTAGGGCAGATCTCATGCCCACCCAGTAGAATCTTACTTTAAGTAGGGCCTCCAGTTTCTTCCAACCAAAGTGGCCTGCACCATTGTGATAGGCTTCTAGCACCATCCTCGTATCCTTCTGTGGTACAATCACTTGCCACACCTTCTCATGCGTCCTCGGGTCAATGATGCTCCTGTAAAGTTTGTCTTGATAGATGAATAATCGACCCCTCTCCTTCCATAGGTACTGTGCCTCAGGTGGGGCTCCTTTGTCAAGGCTGGCGCCAGGCTGGCTGATCAGTTTCTTTACCAAGCCTACCGCTGGATCATTTTCCTGGGTCTCCTTCCAGTTGTAGTGAGGTAGTGGGTTCAGGGTCACCTCTTGGCGGTTGGCACGCGACTGCCGACACTGTTTTGCTCCATGGCGATGGAACGCTGGCAGCTCAATCTCTTCAAGATCATCTACATCTTCACCCTCGTCTGCTAGGTGAGGCATCCTGGACAGAGCATCTGCGTTGCCGTTCTTGCGGCCAGCTCGATACTTGACAGTAAAGTCATAATTCGCCAGTCGGGCTACCCAACGCTGCTCCATGGCACCCAATTTAGCAGTATCCAAGTGGGTCAGGGGGTTGTTGTCCGTGAAGACAGTGAATTTGGTGGCTGCCAGGTAGTGCTTGAACCGCTCTGTGATAGCCCATACCATGGCCAGGAACTCTAGCTTGAATGAGCTATAATTCTCCGGGTTTCTTTCAGTAGGCCTGAGCTTCCTGCTGGCGTAAGCAATCACACGCTCTTTGCCTCCCTGCACCTGTGAAAGCACTGCTCCCAGTCCCACATTACTGGCATCTGTGTACAGTACGAATGGCAGACCGTAGTCAGGGTAGGCTAGGATCTCTTCACCCGTCAAGGCCCCTTTCATTTGTCTGAAGGAGTGTTCTTCTGCTTCTCCCCAGTGAAATGGCGGGCCGGAGATCTTTCCTCTCTTCTTTGGGTGGCCTACCAGGAGCTCTTGCAAAGGCGCTGCCATTTTCGTGTAGCCCTTGATGAACCTTCTGTAGTAGCCTACCAAGCCAAGGAACTGACGTACCTCCCGGACGGTAGTAGGTGTGGGCCATTCCTGGATGACTGTGACCTTCTCTGGGTCCGGTGCTACTCCTTCTGCACTGACCACGTGACCTAGGTACTGGACCTTTGGCTTCAGTAAATGGCACTTGGATGGTTTCAGCTTCATTCCATATCGGGATAGTGCTTCAAAGACTTCAGCCAGGTGTTTCAGGTGGTCCTCGTAGGTCTTGGAGTACACGATGACATCATCCAGGTAGAGCAGGACGGTTTCAAAGTTGAGGTGCCCTAGGCAGCATTCCATAAGCCTCTGGAAGGTCCCGGGGGCATTGCAGAGTCCAAATGGCATGCTGTTGAACTCACAGAGGCCCATTGGGGTGGTGAAGGCCGTCTTCTCCCGATCTTCTTCTGCTACAGATACTTGCCAGTAGCCACTAGTAAGATCTAGGGTAGAAAAGTAGTTAGAGGCTTTCAAGGCAGCGAGGGATTCCTCTATCCTTGGCAAAGGGTAGGCATCCTTGTGTGTTATCTGATTTATCCGTCTGTAATCCACACACATCCTCATCGTGCCATCCTTCTTTCTTACCAGGACCAGGGGAGCCGCCCAGGGGCTACAACTGTCCCTTATGACGCCTGCCTCCTTCATGTCCTTCAGCATGTCCTTTGTGCGCTGGTAATGGGCTGGTGGAATAGGCCTATGTCTTTCCTTAATGGGAGGATGACTGCCTGTGGGTATGTGATGTTGCACCCCTTTGATCCTACCAAAGTCTAGTGGGTTCTTACTAAAGACCTGCTCGTATTCCTGCACGACCCTGTAAACCCCATGTTTCTGGTAGTCGGGTGTAGAGTCAGTCCCCACGTGTAGTTTCTGGCACCAATCCTCTAACTGCTTTTGGGAGGTCTCGCCCTCTTTTGAGTCAGCTTGTGTCAGGGGACCTACAGGTGTTATGGTGTCATCTGAGCATGTAAACAGTTTGGCTATGGTAGCGTACCTTGGTAGTCTGGCTTCCTCCTCCCCACAGTTCAACACTCGTA
This sequence comes from Anomaloglossus baeobatrachus, assembly GCF_048569485.1. Taxonomy (NCBI): domain Eukaryota; kingdom Metazoa; phylum Chordata; class Amphibia; order Anura; family Aromobatidae; genus Anomaloglossus; species Anomaloglossus baeobatrachus. Next base: position 321,421,876 of record NC_134357.1, read on the forward strand.
CAGGCACTCGTCCCTTGTGTACATCAACTACCCCCCTGGCTGTCAGAATCGTGGGCCAGTGGTCTGAATGAGTGGGCTCTAGTACAGCCTGGTAATCTTGTCCTCTGAGACCTACCGCTGCTCTACACCACATCATCATTTCACTCCGTGGGGGTATCACAATGGGGTTTGCATCCATCACCCGTACACTACCAATCTCACCGCCAGTCTGTTTTACCTGTTGCTTCCTCAGAATGATTCGGATCTCCTTTTGCAAGGCTCTTTGCGACCTGCCCTCAGCACCTTCAACAATCTGGTGAAGCAACAACAACACTTCCCCTAGGCAATTTTCTATGACATTAGTGCCTAAAATCATTTGCGGGTTCCTTTCTCTAATATCAGTGTCCACAACAATCAGTCCTTGTCCCTTCATTTCCTGCCTTCCCACCTTTATGGTTACCTCTTTGACCCCGATCTGGTCTATAGGTTGTCCGTTGGCAGCATAGATGGTGAGGGAGGGGTCCGGTGGTCGGAGATCGTCGTCCGACCAAAACCTACGATAAAGGACATACGGGATCGTGGTGACCTGAGAGCCGGTGTCCAATAATGCCGGGGTAGGGATCCCGTCCAGGACGATGGACAGGACAGGACGTCCACCCACGTACTGATCACAGCAGCGACTTGGGCCTGATCTTCTTAATCCTGAGGACTGGCCCCCGGCCCCAGGTTTGGCTCGTTTAAAGGACAGGCCCTTGCATAGTGTCCTGCCTCCTGGCAACGACGACAGATGGGTTGTCCAGATGAGTCATAGCGATCACTGCTCCTGCCTCGGGTTGTAGGACCTCTTCTCCTCCGCATCCAAGGGACGTCCTCTGGGCTGTCAGCTAGCAGGATCCGATGAGGGACTTTGGTTTCTGAGGGCAACTGCATTGCTTTCAGGATTTGTGCGACATCCTTAGTGAGCTGTTGCACCTGGGAGGATAGTGTATTTATAGTCTCTGCTGGCGCGTTGAGTCCTTTTGCAGTTACCAGGGACTGCGAGGAGGATTCCGCTCCTGCAGCCGTGGAACTGGCAGGCCATGCTGGTGCGACGGGGTCTGTGTCCACAGGAGGTTGGAGTGCTTTCACTGCCCTGTCTTTCAGAATGGCAAAGTCCACGTCAGGGTGTTCCAGGGACCACAGCTTCATCTGCTTCCCATCCTCAGGAGAGCGCAGGCCCCGCAAGAATTGTTCCTTCATCATCCGGTTTCCTTCCTGATCACTGACAGGGTCCACCAGCTTGAGAGCCCGTAGTGCAGCCTGCAGCCTGAGGGCATAGTCTCTTATGCTATCTTGGGGCTTCTGCCGGCAGTTATAGAAGTCCGTCCTCAGCTCTCCCTCGGTGCGGTGTTCAAAAGCAGCTGCTAGTTTGGCAAAGATGGTCTCAACAGAGCTCCGGTCATCATTGGTCCAGGACTCAGCCTCCAATTCTGCTGCTTCAGTCAATTGTCCCAGCACCACAGCGGCCCTCTGCTTACCAGTCATCGCGTGCATGTCTAGCAGGGTGTTGATCTTCTTCTTAAACCCGGTCAGCGTGTCTATTTTACCGGCGTATTGGGGCAGCCATTGCGCTCCTGGGACATACAGTAAGGAAACTGGCATTATGGGGGAGACTTCGGCCGGCGCGGCTGCGACCGCGGCACCGGCACCGGGCGCTGCTGCGTCCAGCGCGACGGGGGCTGGCATCGCTTGGGCTGCGTCGCCCTGACCAGGGGCATTACCTCCTGCAGCGTCCATTTTTCTTCAAAAATCTGCGCGCTCCCTTTCCACTTCCTGGGTCAGTACGCTCTCCGAATTGTGGGGATTCTGGGGCGGCCACACCTCTTCGTGGGCGGTGCTCTTCTCCCTCGCGCGGGCTGCAGCGCGCGCTTTTGAAGATGGCAATATGGCGGCGGTTCAATTTTTGCGGTCGGACCTCTGAGGCACACGGTCACCTGTCTGAACAGGTCTAGTCCTTATCCTGTTCGTGACGCCAGAAGTTGTGAAGCCCCGCTAGTATGTGTCTGTGCATTACCTTCAGGGACTCCACGTGGATGGAACAGTCTGGTCACAGGTAGGAAATCTTCTATTTGGGATTGTCGTGACGCCACTCTCAGTATTGCGGTCAGCAGGGACCGCCACTGCAGATTAAGGGATGCCTGGGGCTGATGGTGGGTGCAGTCAGTATATTAGCCCCCTGAGAGTGAGGCAAGCCCCAGGCCCCGGTGTATGTGTGTGGGACCACAGGTCGCAGAATGACTCAAACACAGTCCAAGAAGTCTTTCAACGTGTTTACTCACTGTTTGGAGGTCACGGTGAGATGCCCGGGCGACACTGTGATAACCAGGTTGAACCAGGAATTCCAGGAGGCCGTTCTGAGGGTAGCTGTCCACTCGCCTTCCTTGCACTCTTTCTGTTTTAGGAGGATCCTTTGCTTGAAGCGTGGTAGGACCCCTCCAGGGAAGCTGTTACCACCCTGCTCCCCTCTCTCTGGCTCGTCTGCTGGCAGCGTGGCCTTGGTGGGATGGCTTCTGGTCCTGTCCCCTTATGGGCCCGGAGATTGCTGCTTGGCTCAAGCGCTGTGTAGTTGTGGTGAGGGCATGAAGTACCCCCACCTGTAGGTTAAGCAGCTCTGGATGATCTGCTGCCTGTACTGGGGATCTAGTTCCCCTTGTGTGCTCGGATACCGGGATCTCCGTACTCAGCCACCCTTCTCTCTGGATGATTTTCAGGCCGACCCACGGTACTCCTTTCTCCCCCGCTTTCAGCTACTGCACTCCTCAGGACCTGTCTGACACGAGAGCTCCTCTGCTCCCTTCCACACACTTCAACTTCTTCCTCCAGACTTCCCTCCTTCCTCTCTCTCTCTGCCCTGCTTCCTAGCAACTAGCCCCTGAACACACCCCTAGCTGGGAATTGAAAGTTAACCCCTTCTGGCTACCCAAGGGTCCCCTCTGGTGGTGTGGGAGACCTGGTCACTATGTGTTTGTGTGTGCACCTCATCCTGGCCTTTGGAAATTACCTGGAAGCATTGTCCCTGCATGGGTGCAATACTCTGTGGTGCCTGACCGGGTCAGGGGCGCCACAAAGTCATCCTCTTTCTATTCTTCATCCTGTCCAAATGCCATGATGACTTTTCACATCCACGGATCGTCTCTGCAAACTTCTATCTTCTCTACTCTTCTGCTGCACATCCCTGCACGATACCTTTAAAAATAGCAGAATGGTTACAATGTTCTTGAATAAAAATATCTGCTTTATGCTGTGCCCCTGAATAAATAATTGCCCCTCACTGTGTTTCCCGCACAAAATATGACCCACACACTGTCTCTCTTATGGTACGTACCCTTCACACTGCTATCTCCTTTCCATACTGAGCCCCCTCTTAACACTGTCCCCTAACATTGTCCCCCCCATAAAGCCCAGTCTCAAAAAAGGGGGCCCCCTCCCACTCCTCAGCATACTGTCCCCTCGTTGCTGTGACCTCATACTTTCCCCCATGCTGCTCCCTCTCCTTACTACTCCAACTCACACACACACACACACACACACACACACCACCCAGTTTCAATTCTGTGCCCCCTCATATTTTTCTCATCCCATATTGTCTCCTCACTACTGCCTCATCCATCTGCCACTCACTTCTCATACTGTCTCTGCATGCATTGCCGCCTCACTCTCCATACTGTGTCCGATTACATTCCCCCTTCCTTCCTCATACTGTGTCCACACCCATCCCCCCTCACTCTCCATATTGTGTCTGCATACATTGCTCCCCTCACTCCTCGTGCTGTGTCCATACCGATCCTATCTCATGCTTCATACGGTGTCCTCATCCATGCCCCCTCACTCCCCAAACCTTGGTCAAAGTTATTGTAGCACCCAGGGATTTGGGGCACTCGGTTCTAGGCAGTACAGGTGTTGGGGAAGTCAGGGTGGTGGCTGTCACCCGGTTCCATGCCCTGGGCCCTTTTTGTAATGGGGATATTTACAGGCGAGAATAAGATAATGTTCACATGTGATGCCACTTGCGGTATTGCGGCTATGTGTAGGGAGCCGCCACTGCAGAATGTCTCTACTGGGGCTGTTGGTATTGGCAGCTAGAATGGTAGTCACTCCGCAAGTAGGGTTTTGCCCCAGAGGTTGTATGGTGCAGTGGGCGTCGGAAGAAGGTAGTCCACACATGTGTTCAGTGCAACTAGTTTACTCACTACTGGTGGATGTTGACTGGTTGCCCGAGGCCAGCTGGTTTCATCTCCATGTCCCCTTCATCCCAGTGCCAGTTTGGTTCTCTGGTACCTTCTTCCCCTGCACCTGTCTCTGATAAGTGGGTTCCCGTGGTATAGAACAACTGGGGGTTCCCGTTTTGTGGTTTGTCCACTTCTGTCCGCCTGACGGTAGCATGAACCCCGTGGGGTTGGTGTCTCTAGTCCTGTCCCCGGTTCTCCCGTTGCTACTGAGTCTTCGGATTCTTTAGGGTCAACAATGTCCTTGATGGTCCCCTTGCTGTGTAGGTGTTAACAGGTCGGCCTAGAGCTCTTTCTTGTCCTAGGGTCCTGTACCCCGTTGGTGCGTAGTTTCGGGACTACTCCACCGGCAACCACTTTTCCTGGATACCAGCTCACCATTAACCCATGACAGACCGTCTCCTCTGTCAATTCTCTCACTCTACACTGTACACTGTACTGACTACTGTCTTCCTGTGTCCTGACTACTCTCCAGTCAGCCCCTCCCACCTGGTCAACTAGTGGACTGGATTGGCTCCACCTCTAGGCAGCCATCCATTGGTCCCACCCTAGCTGGGTACCATTGTATGGGGGATGGTTGGGGAAAACTGGGATTACCTGAGTTTTTGTTGGTACCGGCACTGGGGTTCTGGGTCACTAAGGGGGTAGGCCCTGCATCCCTGTGGGGATGCAGAACCTTGTCGCACCCTGATGGTTTCAGGGGCACTACATTATCTAAGCACACAAATCTTCAAGGGTGTCCAAACTTTTGCATGATCTATTTTCCTTTTTGTAATTTTTAAATGTAAAAGTTGAAATTTTCTTTTGCTTAAAATGCAAAGGAAATGTTTTATCTTTAACTTTATATCTTTTAAAGATCATTTCATTTTCACAATAACAGTAATTTTGACTAGGCATGCCCAAACTTTTGCATGCCACTGTATCTTCTCCCTTCACTGCATTTCCTTTCTGGCTATAGTTCCATGTGGATCTGTTCTTTGGATATGCAGCCCTTCCTCTTACGGGGTTTACCTCTGAAGAAAACATTGGTTGTGTGCCTGCTGTTAGTTTCTGTGTTTTTCTTCCCACCTCTTATCCTTGCACCTTATTTGACCTTGTTTCAGTTTACCTCAAAATGAGTTTCTGTTTATTACTGCACAACTTCCTCTCCCCTAGTGAGCAGTGTTCACAGTGTCCCCTCTGATCCCTCAAGAGGCACGAGAAAACCATTGCCAAACGGCCTTTCAGGGAGCCAGTTTGAAGGTGATGCTGTTAGCTGTATGGCTAGGGTCTTTAGTCTGTACAAGGATCAGTTGGGTGCGGGTGCACTTACACCTTTCCGTTACCCGTGTGTGAGTGTTATAGGTTCAGAACATTGTAGTCAGCCCATACTCTGAGTTCAGGGCATCAGCATGGATAGAAATGGCACCTTGGCCGGACAGCTGGTGACGTTGTTCTTGAAGGTTGTGGATATCAAACAACAACAACCTGCATGTTCACCTGTCCCTAATGTCTTGGGCCAACAAGGTATTGTGCTTGAACTCAAGGTATTGTTGCCTGATTGCTTTGACCGGGACAAAAGAAAGTTTTCTATCTTTACTGCCTCATGTAAATTATATTGTCACCTACATCCTAGTTTCCACAGCCTGCAAGTGGGTATTGTATCGTCGTTGCTTTGTGGGGATCAACATTCTTGGGCATTTTTCTTGTCTGAGGATTCTCCAGTGTTTGCTTTGAGACTTTTTCCTTGGCTCTTTGCCTATGATGACCTTGACAATGTCGCTGTGGCGGAATCCAATATCAGTAAGCTGTTTCAGGGAGGTCACAGAACTGAGGACTACTGTTCAGAGTTAAGATGTTGGGTAGTAGAGACCTCATGGAATGACCCAGCCCTTTGGAGTCAGTTTTGTCGGTGACTCTTAGATCAGATTAAGAATATAATAGTCTACTGTCCTTGTCCGCAGTCTCAGCAGGAGGCTATGATACTTATTGTTTGTCTAAATAGACACCTGAGACAGAGACACATTTAAGCCACATTTCAGGGGTGTCTCCTCTGCTATTGTAGAACCCAGGAGGCAGGGGGTTGTCAGGCACGGGGATCTCTCGTACCTGCGTTACTCGTCACCGGGCTGGTGTGATGGTCTGGGATGTCGCGGTGGCCTGCCCAGCTTCATGCCCCTAGGTGTACAACAATAAGGAGGGAAGATGATGGGGGTAGTAGTAGGAAGAATTGTTGTGACTCCACCTGTGGTATGCGGCCAGGGATTTAGCCGCCACTGCTGACGCTGTCCTCCGTGCTGGATGGTAGTAGCAGCCTGGATGGTATCGCTCCCCACAGGTGGAGTGGGCCCCGGGGAGGATGATGAGGGGAGTAGTGATGGCGTTTGGCGCCGAGGCGCGGGGCGGCGGCAGCGGTAATCAAGAGTCAGAGTCAGTAGCTGCAGTTCCAGGTGTCTTTACTCACTCCTTGTACCGCTCACCCGGATTGTAATGGTCACCCTCTGTGATGGGCTCCGTCGAACCCGAACTCCTTCAGAGGTCAGTCTGGTGTGGTGCTCGGTAAGATGCTTCCTCCTAGTGCCATGTGTGTTGGTTCCCCGTGGCTTAAAGCAACTTGGGGACCCAAATCCGTCTTGAGTAGTACTCTTGTCCCTATTTGCAGGTACCACGGCTCCGCAGTGGGACCCGGTGCTGTCCAAGGCCCAGGATCCTATCTGGCACTGTGCTTTCAGGCTCTTTGTGGCCAGGGGAGCTTGGAACCTCCCTGTCCCAGCAGATTCTGGAAAACCAACTTGGAGAATGATCTTCACTAAGGTCCTGCATCCTGCGTGTGGCGTCGGTTCCAAGGGAGCAATGAAGCTCTCCCCTCGGCAACCGCGTGAACACCTATGTCCCACCAGAGCATGGTGAGGCATGTCTGCTCTCTTCCTCTCCTGCTGGAGAACTCCCTAACTGTTGTGTTGGCTCCTAATTCCTCCTTGTGGCTGCTCCTCCCCCGAGTCCCTGTCACTAGTGGGTTGTGCCCCCCATGTTTGAAGGCTACCTTAAGACCCTACCCTAGCCCGGTCACCATTGGGGAGGGCAACCTGGTGGTGTATTTGAGTGTGTAAGTGGTGAAACCGGTACCGACCTCTTCTGGATCCGGGTGTAGCATTACACCTTAAATGTACAAAACTCAGACCGTCACCTTGTTTTTTTCTTTATACTGTTGTTCTCGTAGTTCAATGTTTCAAATATAATTATCAATTTCTAAAGAAAAAAAAGGAAGGGAATCTTAAATTTAAAGATGCAAGTTTCAGGTATCAGATTGCACTCGTCCGTGCAAAACGCGGAACCATACCCTTACATGGTACTGTATGTCTTTCAATTGGTATATGCTACATATCTTTTAGTGGTATGTCTTTGTCTGCAATGTATATTTTTTTCAGTGTTATACTGATTTATTCACTATAGGCAACATATTCTCTGCTATATCTTTGTACTGTATATGGAACAATTAATATTTTAATAATATACAACACCATTATTTATACTGTACGTCCCCCCATACATCTATGTCATGAACGTTCTTCAGTGCATTCCTCCCCACATTTTAATATCAATAATAAAATGTGACTATTTGTCTAAATAAAATTACATATTTTATATTATCCTTTTGGTGGTCATTGAACTAGGTTGTCTTAAAAAAATAACGGTTGTCAATGTAAAACTGTAAAACATTCTTTAAAGCACATTTTCCAACTGTGTTACTGCAGAAAAGTGGACGTGATAGCTTCAAACTTCATGCGCCATCTCGACATTACATGCTATGTCTGCTATCTTTCCAGGGATGCTTAAATCTAATAGAACCAACATAATGAAGAGACTTACTGTCATTACATTTTATGTACACAGTTTGCAAATTACCCATTAACGGGCCTCCTGTTGATAAAGAACACTGCTGCAAATTCATGAGAAAAAATAAAGTCACTCTATTTTCACTAATATTGAATCTTTGGCATTAAGCATTAAAGACTCATTCCTTGAATATGGTCCATGATTCTTTCTTTTTCCTCAAATTTTGTAAAATTTGTTATTCACTTTCTGATATTATGAGACATTTAAAGAGAACCCGTCAGCAGGATTTAGTACTATAAAGTAAAGCCATGGCTATAATGATGCTGTGATGAGTAAATGGATACCTGCGGTGAAGGAATCCGATCTGTGGTTGTTGAATAATCTAGAGGACACACACAAGCTAGGGACCCCAACGTAGAGAAATACTTTGGCGTAGTGTTGGGGCTCTATTGCATTGATCAATTCAGTAGCTAAATTTCTCTTGATTCATATGTTCATGGCAGTAATGCAGATTCCATTTTTCACATTTTCACTCTTGCATATAGCTATTGGATTTTTCAAGTCAGTATTCACACAGCAGTTTCTGCTATTTCATGTATTCCCCTTACATAGTCACTGGTGTGCATACCTTATCTCCCCATAGTGATACAAGCAAGAAGACCAGAAAGGTGAGGGCAATTTCGTAGAAATCCACGGCCTATGTTTTTACCCTTTATATACCTTCCAACATAACATTGACCTTCAGAGGTTCTACAAAAATCTGTGTCTCTAATCATTTCTCTTTAGACAAGGTGAAAAAACACTTGATCGCTCCAGACTAGAGATGAGCAGACCTGTTAAAATTCAGTTCAGCAGGTTCAGCAGGACTTTATCTAAAGTTTGGATCTGGACCAGGACTTGACCTGAACTCCTTTAGAAGTCACTGACAGTTCTGGTCTACACCCACATACAGGCAGCCATAAACAGAGCATTTATATTGAAGGTTAGGCGGGCTTTTTACTTATTTATTTATTTATTTTGGTACACACTATATCCGATAATGCTCTTGGTACCCCAGCCATTCACACACTGCAAGCGGCTCACACTGGATTGAGCACCGAACATACCCGAGCACAGCGATGCTAGAGCGAGTGGTTAAAATACGTAAAGCATCCAGACTCTGAACTCAAACACTGTTTTTGGTTTTACTTTTCAGGTTCAACTCCAGACCTATTACTACACCTGTCAATTTACTAAATTTAGGCTTACAACCCAAAAGCACACTCATGTCCTCTAAAGAAAGCCCACCAGTGGAAACTTACACACGAAATCCAAAACTTCGCACAAAAATATGGGATATGCTGGCTGACACAAGGCTGGGATATTTTGGCCTGAATGTAAATGTTTATTTGTAATACTGACTAATTCTCATCAGTATTCTGCTTCCTGTGTGTCTGATGATGGCTGGAAGAAAATTGTTTTGGTACCGTGTTAGCCAGTTGAAAAATGACTGATTACGCTTAGTGAGAGAAACAAAATTTTCCATTCATCAGGCATGGTATGACAAAATATCTGAAGAAACACAAATATATACACAAACAGAGCAGAGGGATGGCATAATAAAAGGGTATTTAAATAAACAAACAATAAGCTTAGAGAGGGAATCCTTAATTAACTTTGATTAGTGGTCTGAAAGTTTTATTGTCCCAATATCCATGTAGGACCAGAGGTTTGGTGCCCTCAGTCTCTGGAGCAGACTCATCAGATTCTGTAGTGTGTTATAAATCCTCCTGACAGATTGAGTCTTGTTTAACTCTGTTTAACTGTGTAACTTTGTTTAACTTTGTTCACACAGGACTCAATCTGTCTGGATGATTTATAACACACTACAGAATTTGAGGAGTCTGCTCCAGAGACTGAGGGCACCAGACCTCTGATCCTACATGGATATTGGGACAATAAAACTTTCACACCCCTAATCAAAGTTTATTAAGGATTCCCTTTCTAAGCTTATTGTTTGTTTATTTAAATGCCCTTTTATTATGCCATCCCTCTGCTCTGTTTGTGTATATATTTGTGTTTCTTCAGATATTTTGTCATACCATGCCTGATGAAGGGACCTGAGATGTCTCGGAAGCTTGCTTTGTAACATGCTATGTTATTTTATTTTAGTTAGCCATTAACAGGTATCACAACTACAAAATTATAATTTTGTTTCTCTCACTGGGAGCAATCAATCATTGATGATGGCTGTTAACTTCCAGTATCTTATTACCATTGTTAACGATGTACGGAAAGTTGTAGGTTCATGCAATACAAATGTATATGGTTCTGTCCTGACATTACAATTGATATACTAATGATGGTTCTCGTGATGTATTTGTGATATCTGCCTAGGAACTCTCTCACTGGGGACTCAGGATGGCTGTCAACAGACAGACTAGAAGCTAACCGCCCACTCAGCAGGATCCCGAGGACCCCGAAACCCTTTAATCCCTGTACAGGAATCTGAGTCCAGCAAATCGCTGCCTATGGAAGACTGTAATCCAGAGAAGAGTAGTCATCAGGCAGGGTCAAAACCAGGAGGTACAAAAGGGACAAACTCGTCAGGCAAGAGAGTGATCAGGTAATCAGGCTAAGCTCAAACCGGGGCTGGCAGAGAAATACAAAACATGGCAGGCAAGAGAGTAGTCAGTGAACATGCAGAGGTCAAAAACACAGGTATCAATAGTAAGCGCAGGGTGTGAACCAGAGACACCGCAGTGATAACAAAAGACTATATCTGGCGGCGACCAGCAGACTGGAGGAGGAATACGAAGGGTGTGGTGCCTTCCCATTGGCTCTGGTTGAAAGGTGGTAACTTCAGCTGGAAGGCACATGCCACCACAGTCAGCCAGTGATACTGTAAGTCGCAGTGAAATGCAGCTTAGTGGATGGGCGGAGCCTGGTACTGACTCCTCTCCCATCACCAGCACTGCCCACGGCGAGAATATGGCGGCGACTGGTGATTGAAGCAGAAGTTGCAGGAGGAAACTCTGGTGGAGACGTGACGGTATTTTTGAACTGATTAAGGTTTTAAAGCTGTGTTTCTGAACTGATGGGGTTATATGAATGCATTTCTGTACTGCTGGTGGTTCTGGTGATTAATTTCTGTACTGCTTGTGGTTATGGTGAGGAATTTCTGTACTACTAGTTGTTCTTATGAGGAATTGCTGTACTGCTGGTGATTCTGGTGAGGAATTTTTGTACCACTAGGGGTTCTCATAATGAATTTCTTTACTGCTGTGGTTGTGATGCTGTGTTTCCGTACTGATGGGGGTTCTAATTATCTATTTCTTTACTTCTGGCGATTCTGGTGATTGTATTCCAGTGCTGTTATTAGTTCTGATCCTGTACACATGTAATAATTCAGAATTTGGAAGATTGTTATACATAGTTATATTAAAGAGGTTGTCCACTTCAATAACACTAATGATCTATCCATAGGATAGGTCATCAATGTTTAGTCAACCAAGGTCCAGTACCCCCAGCCAATCCACTGTTCTAGGTGACGGCAGCAACAGGAGGCGGCCAGGAGTGTTCAATTCCGGATCTGCTCCGTTTTCTGAAAGTGGCCGCGGCCGAGTATTGCACATCCACCTCCCATTCCAATCAATGAGGAGGATGTGCAGCACTAAATAAATATTGTATGCTGTTCTAAGGAGTATTAGTCATGAAGGACGATTTAAGAATGATTTGTAGCAATTTTTTTGTGTTACGAAAACTGAGATAGTGACCATTCATTTTATCTATGCATTATACATCTTTCATGCCACAATGGATATATGTTCCTTCTCTCCAAGTATGAGCATGCATGCAAAATTAAAACTGCGTCCCTAGTAACCAGGGAGCTCCATCAATGTGCTGCATCTAAAAATAGCCAGAATTCGAAGGAAAGCTTCTCATGCTAAATGTCACTGAACAGTTTTGTCCTTACCATAAGTGTCGCATAGCACTTGGTCCTGTGTCCATGGAGACACCTACCAAATTACTACCATCCATAATCGTGTAGTGCAGGGGTGTATATAGAAATCATGGGGCCCCATAGCAGAAATCCTAATTGGATCCCCCACACACACACAAAAATAAGAATTACTACTTACCGGTAATGATGTTTCCAGGAGCCAACATGACAGCACGGTAGGAGTTGCTCCTTTGACCTTTACAGGGACAGGAAACGCAAGAGTTTAAAAGCCCCTCCCCATCCCCCTTTCCTCAGTGTTTTTTAAAGTACCACACCAGGATGGGAGATAACACCATTTTATTAATGCAGAACGCACAACACACAGTACATAATCAGACGGGAGGGAAATAAGCGTGCTGTCATGTTGGCTCCTGGAAACATCATTACCGGTAAGTAGTAATTCTTATTTTCCAGGACGCCACATGACAGCACGGTAGGAGAATGCCAAAGTAATCCCTATGAGGGGGGGACCACAGCCTGCAAAGCCCTGCTACTGAACAACATGTGCTGATCGTTGAGAAGGCCCAGTTTATAATGCTTACAAAACGTGTGGGGACCCGACCACGTTGCCGTACGACAAATCAGATCCAAGGAAACCCCCACCCTCTCCGCCCAAGAAGTGGACAGAGCCCTGGCGGAGTGGGCCCCAATGCGAGTTGGGAGGAACCGACCCGCGGACTGGTAAGTAGCTGAAACAGCGGACCTAACCTACCGAGACAGTTGTCTTAGACACCGTCTTCCCTCGGCACTTTCCCGCAATTTGCACCAAGAGGGCAGAAGCTATGCGCCAGCTCTGGTAGCCTCTAAATATGCCAGAACTGCTCGTCTGACGTCCAAGAGCGAAGGAGCTCTGCCTGTTGGGACTGAGAATAAACGAGGTAGACAGCTTACACTACAGCGACCAGAGACAGTGAGACATGCCCGAAATGGGTTAATGAACATTCTGAACACCGCAACTATAGAATAGAAGTTAAAGTCCTTAACAGCCTATCAAGGAATGAATAAACCACAGCCCGATAGAATGACCACCGGCTAGATCAAGAATAAACATGTCCGAGCTTAATAAACCAGGTCAGTACGGACATCAGCTCTCCGAGGTTCAAACGATTACCCCTGGTCACAGACCAGCCCACCGTACCGCCAGAGTTCATATCCTGGCTCCAGAAGCCCAAGATGACAAGGCATAAACTACTGGACCTCGAGTAATGAGAAGGACCATCATGAACCAAAGACGTGAAGAGTTGGAGTCCGGAAGGCACGTCGACCGATATTAGCAAGCCAAGTACATCATCCGACCACTTGAAGGAAGCATTGTTCCCAAGATGCAGATGCCAAGGACAGCGGGGTATGGAATCTGGATGGGAGGAAGCGTCCCAGAAAAATGTAGGTGGCCAACCTCATAGATACACTGTATACAGTATATATATTGGAATTTAAAGAAGTGGTTTGCCATATCCGTGGCAGCAAACACAGGAGACTAGTGTTGCCCTGAGCTGGCGGAAAGAAAACCACTACCACCTGGGTAGACTACCCAACCAGAAATGCACTATACTCTATTAGCCTGTAAGTACCACTATATCGGACACTAGCGTAAACATACCACACAGTCTTCCATAGTGACCAGGGAACATCCTCCAGAGGAGTGAGGGCCTCCAATAATCACAGAGTGATAGTTCATTTGACAGTGGTGAGACCCTGGATGTTTTCTCGTGAGAACAGCGAGCCTATGAGGGAGACTATGGAGTTCCCTGCCACAAGAGGCTGGAAAACCTCACAGGTTATTTACGAGATTCTGGATGTTGAACAATGGCCAGAAAACCAGTCCAATTGCCATCAAAGGACCTGTCACAGTAAAACGGGCTATTACCATGATTGACTACATTCAGTTCTTTCCACCATAGGATGAACTCGATAACATTTCTCTTTAGTCATAAGTTATAAATGAAAGACCAGAGCTAAGCAATTAAGCACCGCTGAATACTACTGATTAGAAAAGAAGGACCGTAGCTGAACTCAGATTCCAGGTCTGAGCCATAATAAGGAGAAAACTAGGCCAACTCAAACATGACAGCCTATTACGGCTAAGCCAAGTGCCGTTCCAGAAGTGTGAGGCCCCTCTAACCAAAGCCGATGCGAGAGACCCAATGCGAAGTATGCAACCCGAGGCGCAAGGGACGAGGCCACTGCAAGGCCAAAGGCGCAGAGGCGCAAGGCCAAAGGCGCAGAGGCATAAGGTCCAAGGCGCAGAAGCGCAAGGCCCAAGGCGCAGAAGCGCAAGGCCCAAGGCGCAGAGGCGCAAGGCCCAAGGTGCAGGGGCACAGAAGCGCAAGGCGCAGAGGCGCAAGGCCCAATGCCAGACACGCAAGGCCAGAACAGGAAGCGCAAGGCGTAAGTCCGGAAGCGCAAGGCCAGAGGCGCAAGGCACAAGGCCAGAGGCGCAAAGCCAGAGGCGCAAGGCCAGAGGCCAGAGGCGCAAGGCAGAGGCACAAGGCATAAAGCCAGAGGCACAAGGCGCAATGCCAGACACGCAAGGCCGGAACATGAAGCGCAAGGCGCAAGCCCCAAGTCGCAAGGCACAATGCCAGAGGTGCAAGGCACAATGCCAGAGGCGCAAGGCCAGTGGCGCAAATGCCAGAGGCGCAAGGCCAGAGGCGCAAGGCCAGAGGCACAAGCGCAATGCCAGAGGTGCAAGGCCAGAGGCACAAGGCGCAACGCCAGAGGCGCAAGGCCAGAGGTACAAGGCGCAATGCCATAGGCACAAGGCCAGAGGCACAAGGCGCAATGTCAGACGCACAATGCCAGAAGCATGAAGCGTAATGCGCAAGCCCGGAGGCACAAGCCCGGAGGCACAAGGCACAATCCCAGAGGAACAAGGCACAAGCCCAGAGGCACAAGGCACAAGCCCAAAGGCACAAGGCACAAGCCCAGAGGCACCAGGCACAAGCCCAGAGGCACCAGGCACAAGCCCAGAGGCACAAGGCACAAGCCCAGAGGCACAAGGCACAAGCCCAGAGGCACAAGGCACAAGCCCAGAGGCACAAGCCTTGAGGCACAAGGCACAAGCCCAGAGGCATAAGCCTAGAGGCACAAGGCACAAGCCCAGAGGCACAAGGCACAAGCCCAGAGGCACAAGGCACAAGCCCAAAGGCACAAGGCACAAGCCCAGATGTACAAGCTTAGAGACACAAGGCACAAGCCCAGAGGCACAAGGCACAAGCCCAGAGACACAAGGCACAAGCCCAGAGGCACAAGCCTAGAGACACAAGGCACAAGCACAGAGGCACAAGCCTAGAGACACAAGGCACAAGCCTAGAGACACAAGACACAAGCCCTGAGGCACAAGCCTAGAGACACAAGGCACAAGCCCAGAGGCACAAGCCTAAAACGCACAAGGCCAGAGGCACAAGCCTAGAGGCACAAGCCACAAGGCCAGAGGCACAAGCCTAGAGGCACAAGCCACAAGCCCAGAGGCACAAGCCTAGAGGCACAAGCCACAAGCCCAGAGGCACAAGCCTAGAGGCACAAGGCACAAGCCCAGAGGCACAAGCCTAGAGACACAAGGCACAAGCTCAGAGGCACAAGCCTAGAGACACAAGGCACAAGCCCAGAGGCCCAAGCCTAGAGGCACAAGCCTAGAGGCACAAGGCAGAAGCCCAAAGGCACAAGCCTAGAGGCACAAGGCACAAGCTTAGAGGCACAAGCCTAGAGGCACAAGGCCCAAGCCCAGAGGCCCAAGGCACAAGCCCAGAGGCCCAAAAGCCAGTGAAGCCAAGCCATGAATGGCAAGGCTGAGAAACAGTAAGACCAGAGACGTCAAGCAGTGAGGCCTTGACAGTCCCAAGGCGTCAAGCTAGCGTGTGGTCAGAGCTGTGTGGCGTGTGGGCCGAGGCCAAACCCATGAGGCGCGATGCCGGAGCCCCAAGTTGTGAGGTACGAGCCAGGAGGCGCGAGGCCGGAGCCAGGAGGTGCGAGGCCCCAGGAGGCCAGAGCAGTGAGGCGTGAGCCAGAGTCATCACGAGGCCAGAACCCTGAGGCGCGAGGCCAGAGTTGTGAGGCCCGATCAGAGTTACCCCTAAGAGTGTAATTCACCTGTGAACTTCAGGATACACCTACTGCATGAGTGGTATCCTAAATGCCAAATTAGTCACACCTGAACCAATTAACTCACCCTGAGGTTCAGCTGGAGGGCAAGTTCCAATGCGAGATAATGTGTTATATCCACAATTTTCCCTCCTATAGAAGGAGTAAATCAGACAGAACCTGGTCTGGTGAGATAATAGTGGAATCAAATGTGTTATTAAACCACAACAGGAGGATCCACACAAGGTTCCATCAACAGGTAAATTCTGAACTTAAACATGAGGTCTGCTGAGCCCAGCAAAACATGAGGCAGCAACCTCACCATGAAGCATAATCTACTTAGAAAGTTCCAAGGCTAAATTTCCAATTTTAGTGCAGGACTCTGACAGATGTGAATGACAGACTGCACACTTTTTTATTCTGGCCGACTTTCTCTGAACTTTTTTAGGGATAGTGCCGGTGCGTGCCGTGGAAGAATCCTAAACGGAAGGGGAGACTGAATCAGGCTCTACCCACACCACTACAGGCCAGATTCCTGACGCACCTGCACTTACGTGACCCTGGGACTCGTCAGGGGGGCTAGCATCAGACCTGTCACCTTCATCCATTGTAATAAGCAGTGAGCAGGTCGTTATACAGAAACACACAGAATGCATATTTCCCCGTTCCCAAGGTTTGATACCTGTTTGGGCGACGACAGGGCCCGTTCCCGCCTCCAGTGTTCCGACCCGGATCACACGCCGCCTTCCTGGGCGCCGCCATATTCCGACCAGGAAATGCGGAAGACTTTGCGCTGCACATGCATCAGCGTGTCAGGCTGGAACGCATGGCGTGCGCACACCCGGAAGTGCCACATGGCCGCGGCAAACAGCGGGATGCCGAGAGCCCTCACCTGAGGGAAGCGGCTTTTGCCGGGAACTCCTGCTCCACCGGCCGGCTGAGGGACCTCTCCTTTAGAGGTGTCGGCCAGGGGCTGCTTGACAGGCCGGAAGGAGAGAGCAAGCCCCCCCCTGATCCGCCTGGACCCCGTACATCCCGACGGTAAGACTTGCGTCCGCCCTGTACAGGGACAGGAAAAACACTGAGGAAAGGGGGATGGGGAGGGGCTTTTAAACTCTTGCGTTTCCTGTCCCTGTAAAGGTCAAAGGAGCAACTCCTACCGTGCTGTCATGTGGCGTCCTGGAAAGAATAAATTAATATTTGGTGGGGTTGCAGAAAAGCATATCTCACAAATTTGCATTCCTTACAAAGTACGTTTTCTCCTACTGAAACGCCTTAATATTCTCACACAATAAGATACCCCTTTCATGGCCCCTATAAAGCTTGATGCCAACAAAAGTGCCCCCCTAACAAAGTACAATACCCCAACAGTGAATTCCTACACAGCAACCTCCGGACGCACAGTTTGACGACCCTACATTACCTTCAACCCTGCAAAATATGATACCCCCACAGTGGCCCCGACACAGCCCTCCATACGGTAAAACTGTCCTCAAAACAGTATAATGGCCCTTCCCCCACTCACACAGTATGATGGCCCCAACACAACCCTCTTCATTATAATGGTCTACACACAGTATAATGGACTCCATTAGTCCCCAAACAGTATAATTACCTGTACGTAACCCTCCAAACAGTATAATGGCCCAAACATATCCCTCCAAAAGTATAATGGCGTCCAAATAATATAATGATCCCAACATAGCCCTCCAAAAAGTATAATGGCCCCCACATAAACCTCTAAACAATATAATGGCCCCCACATAGCCCTCCAACAGTATAATGGATAGCCATCAAAACTGTATATTTGGCCCTTACACAGCCCTGAAATGGCTTCCACACAGACCTCCAGACTTATAATCGCCTGCACATAGCCTTACAAACTGTATAACAGTCCCCAACATAGCCCTGTGAACTGTATAATTGCCCCCACACTGCCCTGAAAACTGTATAATGGCCCACAAATAACCTCACAAACTGTTTTAGAGAACACACACAGAGAACTGCAAATTGGAAAATGGCCTCCACATACCCATGCAAACTATATAATGGCCCCCATATAGCCCTGCAAACTGTATCATAGCCTACATGTAGTCCTGCAAACTCTAAAATGTCCCTATCTAGCCCTGCAAACTGTATCATGACCCCATATATCCCTTCAAACTTTTTTTGGGCTCTCTGATATTCTTGAAGATTGTATAATGGCCCCCACATAGCCCTGTAAGCTATATAATGGTCCTTACATAGCCCTGCAAAATGTTTTAGGGCCCCAACACAGCGTTGAAAACTGTATAATAGTCCTCATATAGCCCTCCAAACTGTATAATTGCCCCCACACTGCCCTGCAAACTGTATTATACCCCCATGTAGCGCTGCAAACTGTATAATGGCCCCACATAATTCTGCCAACTGTATCATGGCCCCATAGAGCCCTGAAAACTGTATATTGCTCCCACATTCTCTGGTTGGGATCATCTTGGGGATCGTAACAATATAATGCAACATTTTTTAGATTGCTTGAAATTGTGTGCTGTATAGTATATCAGTTCCTCAATATTGCAGAAGCTCTGGGGTTTTTTCACTATGCTCATATGCAGCACAATACCCCAAAATGTGATAATACCTGCTGCATTTAAATCTGGCATATGATGACGTGTGATTTTGAGTGAAAAATTGATGGGCAGCATACAAATTTGTCTGGGCCACCATAAGATTATATCCTTACTGAAAAACAAATTTGAAAGTCAATTTCAATGAGGCCTTAAGCGTCAAATTGCGTGTGGCTGGCAAAAAATCCAAAATAACAGACTTATAAATTTCGGGGGTGGACTCCATACGGGATCAATTGCTGAAGGGGTTGCCTTGGTCCTAAGGCGCCTTGCTGGAGGTCCCTCCTCATTAAAAGAGGAGGAGGAAAAATAGTGGAATATGGGATCACTGCCTAACTGCCTCAATCTGTGTCGGAGAAAAATTAAGCATGTTTCCTCTGCTGAAAAGCATCTTCTTGGCAAATAGGACATTTTTAGTTTATTCATCTAACCAGTGGGGATGTGTGTGTAAGTGGTGTTTTTACACGTACATTGTGTGGGGCATGTATAGAGGGTATCATTTATTATAAAATTTACTCTTAAAAGTACAAAGAAAAGACAAAAAAAATAATAAAAATGAAAGAAGAAAAAATGAATAGAAAAATCAATAGAAGTAAAAAAAATGTATAAAAAATTGTAGAAAATAGTATAATTTATATAATTTATAAAAATTGTATAAAAAAAAATGACAGTGATGCTCACTACACTAATGTGCAACCTGTAAAGCTAGTCGGCACTAACTTGTACAAGAGAAAAACAGACATCACTAACACTGCAACTTCTGCTCCCCTAATGCGTTGCTTATGAAGCTACTCGGTGCTAATTATTTATCTGCAAGAGAAAAATGAACGTTGCAAAGGCTATGTGCCCACGTTGCGTTGTGTCCCTGTAGAAATTTCTGCAGCGATTTGACAGCACATGTGCGCTTCAAATCGCTGTAGAATCACTGCGTAATGAATGCAGTGAAAAAGCTATTTCATGCGCTCTGGATGCATCCCCCACCATAGACAGAGCGGGACATGCATCCAAAGCGCACGGAATAAGTGACATGTTGCTTTTTAGAACGCAACGTTTTGGCAGCATGCAATGTGCGCATGGATTATGCACAATCTTCTTAGATTATGCTGGGGATGCAGGACGCATGCAGTTACGCTGCAGTGCAATACGCAGCGTAACTGCATGCAAATACGCAACGTGGGCACAGGGCCTAATACCGCAACAACCGCTCCCCTACTGTGCTACCGCCTTACCTATAAAGCTTCTCAGTACTAACTACTATTTTTGTTTCTACGCAAAAAAACAGACGTCAATAGCAGTGCACTGCCCGCTACTTTATTTAGAGAATAAAAAAATAAAAAGTTCCTTGACAGAGACTCACATCAACAGCAATTGTGGCGCCCCTGGGCTTCAGGTGCCAAAGGGTATTACACCACTTTTAAGGGGTAATATCCATCCCGGGTTAGGAGGGGGTTAACTGTCGGTGCCTTCACAAAACCACACACAAAACAATAAGTTGTTTCCCACAGGGGGTGGACTAGGGCAGACAGGGTAGTTAGCCATCATGAAGCATGGGACTTCCCCAGTCGTTAGGACAACCACTGTGGGCGGGCACCAGTTGGGGTAAGAAGTAGGCGCAACCATCTCACTAGAGCAGACCTTCCCGGGCACAGCTTGGGATAACATCTAACACAGACAACGGGAGTTGAGCATTCCTCTCTCTACTTGGGCCCGTTGCTTGGAGCTGGAGGCTCGGCTCGGGTTCCGGATAGCAACCGAGGGACACTTCACTAGAAAGATTTTCATGGGCACCGGCGGTGATCGCCGACTATTCGGGATCGGCTGGAGCCCATCGTGGCAGAGATCGGTACTCTGGGGCAGCGCCTGAAATTCCTGTGAGTAAAAGACCTGGAACCACAGCCCCTGTCTCTGCCTCTCCTTTACTGGCGCCGGTGCCTAGCACTGTGGCGCCAACGGGGACTAATACCACCCACGTCCATATTCCATCATCCTCCCTGGGATAACCCCGCTCCACATGTGGGGAGTGACACCATAACGACTGCGACCTTCACCATCAACCCGTAGAGCAGAACTTGCAGCGGCGGCCCATCCCTGGCCGCGGACCACAGGTGGCATCATGATCTAAAAAGACTTTCCTAACCGTCACTACCATCCCCATCCTCCATCCTTCCTCCCGTCCACCGCCTTCCTTCACTTCTGTAAGTCTCGGGGTCAGGAAACCAGGCCAGGCCAGCCCGTAACGACACAGAGGATCTGCACCTCCAGCCCAGCGACGTGTCGGGTGTATACCCCTCGACCCCGGGGTGTTACACACTACTAATCAGAGCACTGCAACTGCAGGAAATGCACACATAAGAGTCCCAAAAAAATTGAGCACAGATGCTCAATGCAAAATGACATTTAGGTGTGCATTCAGGATGCAAACGAACAAAAGGCTAAAAAAAAAAAATAGTGTACCAAAATACCAAAATGCAATTGGGGTGTACAGGGATTAGGGGTAGAGTGGTCTGGAACAGGGATTTAAGAACTCTTCTGTGATCAGATAAATTATGCAGACAAGCATACAGCACAGCAGACACAGAGCCCAGAGATCGCAGGAAACAGGAGATGCATCAGGATCTCACTGGCCACCAATGAATTCCCTAACCCAGCAGCAAACATGGGGTCTACATACCTGCTCTGAACACTAGCTCTGTCGATCAGTATCTTAAATTAATCTCTTGGTAAGTAACCATTGATCAGCTAATTGGCACCAAAAGGGTTAATAAACATGGGTGACACAGCAAGCGCCCCATCCATTTTGACTGCTGTGATATCACAGCATGTCATATTGTTTTTTTGTTTATTTTTTTTACATACTTTATTGTAAACTCCGTGATTGGCTGTTCAGAGTTCACTAGCCAATCATAGCGATTGCTGATACGGGTTGGAGCGGTGGTACAGACCCACGGGGTGACATGCAGGGATGGTCAGACAGTGTGGCGCCCCTGACCTGGTCAGGCACCACTGAGTACTGCACCCATGCTGGGGACAGTACAATACAGGTAATCCAGAAGGCTGACCGAGGTGTGACTACACAGGCGCATAGTGATCAGGTCTCACACATGTACCTATGAGAGGACCCCTGGGGATCCCAGGAGGGGGAAAAGCCTTCACCTTCACTGGAATAGTGGAGGGGGCCAAAAGCCTCCATCTCCTCTCAAGGGGTGTGGTAAGAGAGCCTGGTTGCTAGGTGGCGTAGGCAAGAACAGGAGAGGAGGAGCAGTGAGCCGGTTCAGTGCAGAGTCCAGGGAGCTCCGAGAGGAGCTGACCCCTACCCCTGGGGCTGTTGCAGTCTGACAGCGCCCGCGCAGTGGCTACCGACGGGGGAGAACGGTCACCTAGGAGTGCTACCCGAAACCCGTCTCTAGCTAAAGAGAGAGCACAGAGTGGGAAGTAAGGAGACTGCTAGGGAGTACCAGGCCCAAACGGGCGGCAGATCCCGGAGCGGGGATAGATCCACCTTTCCTTGCTAAACCTGCCGGTGTGGGGCCCTCAAAGCCCACACCACAACACCCAAAAGCCGCAGCCACGTAGCCACAGTTAGGGCCCATAGTTCACAGGAGGCAAGCAGCTGGAGTGATCTGGTCCAGGCAACAAGCAAACGGCAAACGAAGGGGAGAGAGGCTTCAGCAACTTCCCTGGGTGACCCCCATAGGGACTAAAAGTCGGGGTTACCCCAAACCACCAAGGGCTAAGGAAGGAGAGTTGGTAGTCACCATCAGAAGTCAGCCTGAAGGATACCTGGTTCCAGCCTGGTTCATCCCAGCTACGCCCGGGTTACTCACCCTGCCATCAACTGTGAGTAAAACCCCTGAAAGACATCCTGCTTGTGTGGAGTTATTCTGCGCCTTGTGGTTCTACACACCTACACAGGGCCCTGGGGCTTGCCTCACTCTCAGGAGGCTATCCCAACTGACTGCACACACCATCAGCCCCAGGCGACCCTCAACCTGCAGTGGCGGTCACCACTGACCGCAATTCTGAGAGTGGCGTCACGACAAATAGAAGATTTCCTACCTGTGACAGGATCCAGCAGAGTGGAGTCCCTGAAGGTAATGCACCGACACAGCGTTCTCGGGGCTTCACATCTGGCGTCACGAACAGGATAAGGACTAGACCTGTCCAGACAGGTGACCATGTGCCTGGGCGGTCCGCTTGGAAAATTGGAAGCGCCGCCATATTGCCACCATGAAAAGCGCGCTGAAAAACAACAGCAGCCCGCGCTGGGAGAAGTTACCGCCCACGAAGAGGTGTGGCTACCCAGAGATCCCCTGCAGAGTCCTGACCTCGCAAGTGAAGAGAGCGGAGGCGTTCAGAGACGTCGGGAGAGAAAGGGAGCCAGAAGACTGCTGCTAGAGGAGATGGCGTCCGAACACAGAGACCCAGAGCCAGGCTCCACTGCCTGGTGGTGTCGGGAGCTTGCCGAGTTCTGCGATCAACTGGAGGCCAGGGTCGGAAGGCAGATCAGAGAGGGACGTACGGAGTTTCTGGAAATGGCCGCGGCGGTTCAGGCCTATGAGGGGAGAGCCGCGCGCCGAGTGCCAGACCGGGCGGTGACGACTCAGACCCCGATGCTGCCAACGAAGGGTGAGTCTAGTGTTGCCCCTGCCAGCGCGAGTGCCCCGATCCCTGCTGCCATGCCCGCGGTCCCTGAAGAGGCGTCCGGCGCGGCGACGCTGAAGCAGGCCGCAGCCACGCCAGGTGCAGCCCGCCAAGCCCAGGCCGCCGCAGCGATGCCCTGCTCGGCCCACCAAGACCCGGTCCCTGCAGCGACGCCCAGTCCGGCCCGCAGAGAACCGGCTGCCACCGCGACCCTCATCCGCGCCGCAGGTGTGACGCTGACCCAGGCCGCCACCATGCTAGGCCCGGCCCGCCGAGACCCTACCGCAGCCGCAACGCTCGTCCGCGCCGCAAGTGAGGTGCTGAACCAGGCCGCAGCCCCGTCAGGTGCGGCCCGCCAAGCCCAGATCGCTGCAGCGACGCCCAGCCCAGCCTGCAAAGACCCCATCGCAGCTGCGACGCCGATCCAAGCTGCGCCAGAAACGCCCATCCAGGCCGCCGCCATGCCAGGCGCGGCCCGCCAAGACCAGGCCGCCGCCATATCGGGCGCGGCCCGCCAAGAAAAGACAGACGTACCATTGTTTACCCCGGCCTGCAAGGCCAGAGCAGACACCGCTCCCCAGTCTAAGGAAGTCCCTGCTAGGAAGTCCCTGGTAGGTGAGGACCCCGCATACTGGCAGCTGAAGGCTGACCTGGAGGCCAAGTTCCCACAGGAGATGGTGGACCGGTACATGCTCCCTCCGCATACCCCCAAGACGACTCCTGCAGCAACCATGCCGAAGAGATCCCCGCCTGGGCCGGCTGAGGAGCACCCATCCCCAGCACTGCCACCACTGGAGTGCTCAGAAGAACTAAGGGGGAGGGGAGGCCAGGAAGCTGAGGAGCTGACTCAGGAGCCACCAGCAGTGGATCCATGCCCAGAGCCGGAGATGTTGCCATATTCCCGCTGGGATGAGGAAGACCTAACACCGTCTGCTGAAGATCTGCCCAAAAGCCTCGCCTGGGAGCTTGTAAGCTGTACCTCGCAGAATCCAGCCCGCAAGACACGGCGCCGTAACAGAACCCAGTCTTTCCCTGCACCGCAGTCCCCAGAGCAGAGAGATGACATAACGGCCAGAGACTTAGAGGAGAAGCGGTTCCTGAGAAGGGCCAAAGCCCAGGTCAGAGGACCCCTTTGTCGAGGAGTAGTCGAAGATTTTAGCCTAAAATCAGGATACGGCTTCATCGTAGCACCTGGTATGAAAGAAGGCATTTTTGTCAACAGAAGAGACGTTAGAGCTCATTTGCCCAGAGGACATCCTGGAAGAAACCTAAGGATGGGAGACACAGTGCAGTTTACCATGCATCAAGGCGAAAGAGGCTGGTATGCGCTAGATGTAACACCATGTCCTAAAGAAAAAGAAACAGACACGGAAGAAGAAAGAGATCGAGAAACCAACAGGTGCCACAGCCCTACAGGCCCAAGCCCTGGTGAGGAGGAATCTGCATAAAGTAAGAAGTACAACAAGTTACTGTTTTGACCAGTTTGAAAGTTTGCAACGTTACTGTTTAAGTATGTGCCCACATAAACTAATGTGAGAAATGAACCTTAAGGCTATGAACTGGCTATAGCCACAAACTCTCGCAGTGTAAATAGTTACACCAGAGGGCACCACCACCACCAGAGTCAGCCTGTTTAGGGGCTTGGCTCGTCTGCAACCAGGGAGCACGTCCGTATATAGGGCCTTGGCTTACCTGCAACCAGAGAGCATGCCTGTTTATGGGGCCTGGCTCTCCACCACAAAGAGGGTACCTGGTCAGCACCAACTGTGGAGGCCGCCTCTACATCCTGCCAGAAGAGGCTGAAGGCGCGGATCCACCAGGCCAGGTATACCCTGAAACCACCAGCCCATGAAAGCCGCCTCTACATCCTGCCAGAAGTGGCTGAAGGCGCGGCCAACGTGAAAGGGTTTGGGTGGGTTAACGGACTTGTGGGTGGAGGGTGGTGATGTATGGTACCTGGTGGTTTTAAATGTTTTACCATGTTTTTACTGTTTTATGCATTTTAAAATGTTGTCTTGCAGCCCGAGGACGTGCTGGTGATAACTAAGGGGGAATGTGGCGCCCCTGACCTGGTCAGGCACCACTGAGTACTGCACCCATGCTGGGGACAGTACAATACAGGTAATCCAGAAGGCTGACCGAGGTGTGACTACACAGGCGCATAGTGATCAGGTCTCACACATGTACCTATGAGAGGACCCCTGGGGATCCCAGGAGGGGGAAAAGCCTTCACCTTCACTGGAATAGTGGAGGGGGCCAAAAGCCTCCATCTCCTCTCAAGGGGTGTGGTAAGAGAGCCTGGTTGCTAGGTGGCGTAGGCAAGAACAGGAGAGGAGGAGCAGTGAGCCGGTTCAGTGCAGAGTCCAGGGAGCTCCGAGAGGAGCTGACCCCTACCCCTGGGGCTGTTGCAGTCTGACAGCGCCCGCGCAGTGGCTACCGACGGGGGAGAACGGTCACCTAGGAGTGCTACCCGAAACCCGTCTCCAGCTAAAGAGAGAGCACAGAGTGGGAAGTAAGGAGACTGCTAGGGAGTACCAGGCCCAAACGGGCGGCAGATCCCGGAGCGGGGATAGATCCACCTTTCCTTGCTAAACCTGCCGGTGTGGGGCCCTCAAAGCCCACACCACAACACCCAAAAGCCGCAGCCACGTAGCCACAGTTAGGGCCCATAGTTCACAGGAGGCAAGCAGCTGGAGTGATCTGGTCCAGGCAACAAGCAAACGGCAAACGAAGGGGAGAGAGGCTTCAGCAACTTCCCTGGGTGACCCCCATAGGGACTAAAAGTCGGGGTTACCCCAAACCACCAAGGGCTAAGGAAGGAGAGTTGGTAGTCACCATCAGAAGTCAGCCTGAAGGATACCTGGTTCCAGCCTGGTTCATCCCAGCTACGCCCGGGTTACTCACCCTGCCATCAACTGTGAGTAAAACCCCTGAAAGACATCCTGCTTGTGTGGAGTTATTCTGCGCCTTGTGGTTCTACACACCTACACAGGGCCCTGGGGCTTGCCTCACTCTCAGGAGGCTATCCCAACTGACTGCACACACCATCAGCCCCAGGCGACCCTCAACCTGCAGTGGCGGTCACCACTGACCGCAATTCTGAGAGTGGCGTCACGACAAATAGAAGATTTCCTACCTGTGACAGGATCCAGCAGAGTGGAGTCCCTGAAGGTAATGCACCGACACAGCGTTCTCGGGGCTTCACAACAGCAACCATCTTATCTCGATCGCCACGCTATTCAGAGTGGTGGCCAGAGCTTGCAGTGCCGTACATGTCTGGGGTTTTCAATAACACACTTCCCGCAGTGTCATACATGTATGGCGGATTTCATGAAGGGGTTAATGTTATTCACCAAAAAACAGCAACATTTCTTCAAAATCCGCAACTAGTGACACTAGTTTTCTACATTCTTCCGAAAATACATTATTGTCACCATTGTCACCTCAACACACTCTGTCTTAGCTCCTTTATCAGTCTTTCTAGATATGATATTAACCCCACTTATCAAGACTACTCAGTCATTCATTCTTGACACTGGCTGTTTCCTTCAAATTATCAGAGACCTATCTATAGTTCCATCACATAGCCTTCTGGGTACATTACAAGTAAACAGTTTATACACATCCATTGCACATGATCAAGGTATACAGGCTGTTAATGATATTTTCCAGAATTCTAATTTCACTGTAGACTGTGTCCAGCTCTGTAATGATCTCTTAAATGTCATTCTACTGGTATTATTTTTTTCGTTTTGGAGATGATTTTTATCTCCAGACGTGTGATACTGCCATGGGCTCCAATGAGGCACCAGCCTAGTCCAACTGTTACATGAATTTCTATGAATATACAATGTACAGTATTTGCAATAAACTCTATTTTTTGGTTCAGATATATATATATATATATATATATATATATGTATATATATATATATATATATATGATATCTTTTGTATCTGGAATGGTTCCATAGACAACCTCAGAACTTAATTTGTCTCTTTTCTCAATTCAGTTCAATCTGTATTACAATTTACTCTTAACCATGATGTTTCACAAATTCCACTTCTGCACACATTAGTAATAGTGATGAGCGAGTACTAAAAAGCTCGGGTGCTCGAAGCTCGGGCCGAGCCTCCCAAGATACTCGTGTACTCGGGCCGAGCAACGAGCCCAATGTTATCCTATGGGAGACCCGAGTATTTTTGTGAAATGACCCCCCGGCAGCATGGAGAAACCCTAAAAATGGCACAAAAGTCTCAGAAGAGTGCTCAAATGACATAGCAACAGCATGGGGAAGACCCCTTGAAGCATTTATCACTCAAAAGTCACAGCTGTGAACAATTTTGTCCGCGTTTCACGCCATTTTTACGGACTCACCAGAAAACCTTCCAAAATGACCCCAAAATGATTTTTCATGGCAGAAATGTTAAGGGCACATACGCAATAGTGAGATAGAGCTGGTGTATGTTACTTTTTGAGATTAATACATGAAAGATTTTACGTGAAAACATTGTGTGGCACTCCGATGTCCCTGAGAAGAGACGTACATGAAGGCCTCTTGAGTCTAATGTGCCCATTTTGAGGAAGTGAGTCTTTGTAGTATTTTCCTTTGCCAGGGCAGTCCAAAATTGTGAGGTTCACCAATGCCCCTGCATACAGACGTGCATGATGGCCTGTAAACCTGAAGTGCCCATTGTAAGGAAGTGGGTCTATTTTAGTATAGCCCTTAGGCAGGGCAGCCAAAAATTGGGAGGCTCCACATTGTCCCTGGATAGAGACGTGCATGATGGCCTGTAAACCTGAAGTGCCCATTGTAAGGAAGTGGGTCTATTTTAGTATAGCCCTTTGCCAGGGCAGCCAAAAATTGGGAGGCTCCACGTTGTCCCTGGATAGAGACGTGCATGATGGCCTGTAAACCTGAAGTGCCCATTGTAAGGAAGTGGGTCTATTTTAGTATAGTCCTTAGGCAGGGCAGCCAAAAATTGGGAGGCTCCACGTTGTCCCTGGATAGAGACGTGCATGATGGCCTGTAAACCTGAAGTGCCCATTGTAAGGAAGTGGGTCTATTTTAGTATAGCCCTTAGGCAGGGCAGCCAAAAATTGGGAGGCTCCACATTGTCCCTGGATAGAGACGTGCATGATGGCCTGTAAACCTGAAGTGCCCATTGTAAGGAAGTGGGTCTATTTTAGTATAGCCCTTTGCCAGGGCAGCCAAAAATTGGGAGGCTCCACGTTGTCCCTGGATAGAGACGTGCATGATGGCCTGTAAACCTAAAGTGCCCATTGTAAGGAAGTGGGTCTATTTTAGTATAGCCCTTAGGCAGGGCAGCCAAAAATTGGGAGGCTCCACATTGTCCCTGGATAGAGAAGTGCATGATGGCCTGTAAACCTGAAGTGCCCATTGTAAGGAAGTGGGTCTATTTTAGTATAGCCCTTTGCCAGGGCAGCCAAAAATTGGGAGGCTCCACGTTGTCCCTGGATAGAGACGTGCATGATGGCCTGTAAACCTGAAGTGCCCATTGTAAGGAAGTGGGTCTATTTTAGTATAGCCCTTAGGCAGGGCAGCCAAAAATTGGGAGGCTCCACGTTGTCCCTGGATAGAGACGTGCATGATGGCCTGTAAACCTGAAGTGCCCATTGTAAGGAAGTGGGTCTATTTTAGTATAGCCCTTAGGCAGGGCAGCCAAAAATTGGGAGGCTCCACATTGTCCCTGGATAGAGACGTGCATGATGGCCTGTAAACCTGAAGTGCCCATTGTAAGGAAGTGGGTCTATTTTAGTATAGCCCTTTGCCAGGGCAGCCAAAAATTGGGAGGCTCCACGTTGTCCCTGGATAGAGACGTGCATGATGGCCTGTAAACCTGAAGTGCCCATTGTAAGGAAGTGGGTCTATTTTAGTATAGCCCTTAGGCAGGGCAGCCAAAAATTGGGAGGCTCCACGTTGTCCCTGGATAGAGACGTGCATGATGGCCTGTAAACCTGAAGTGCCCATTGTAAGGAAGTGGGTCTATTTTAGTATAGCCCTTAGGCAGGGCAGCCAAAAATTGGGAGGCTCCACATTGTCCCTGGATAGAGACGTGCATGATGGCCTGTAAACCTGAAGTGCCCATTGTAAGGAAGTGGGTCTATTTTAGTATAGCCCTTAGGCAGGGCAGCCAAAAATTGGGAGGCTCCACGTTGTCCCTGGGTAGAGACGTGCATGAGGGCCTCAAAACATTAAGTGTCCATTGTCAGGAAGTGGGTGTATTATAGTATAGCCCTTAGGCAGGGCAGCCAAAAATTGGGAGGCTCCACGTTGTCCCTGGGTAGAGACGTGCATGAGGGCCTCAAAACATTAAGTGTCCATTGTCAGGAAGTGGGTGTATTATAGTATAGCCCTTAGGCAGGGCAGCCAAAAATTGGGAGGCTCCACGTTGTCCCTGGGTAGAGACGTGCATGAGGGCCTCAAAACATTAAGTGTCCATTGTCAGGAAGTGGGTGTATTATAGTATAGCCCTTAGGCAGGGCAGCCAAAAATTGGGAGGCTCCACGTTGTCCCTGGGTAGAGACGTGCATGAGGGCCTCAAAACATTAAGTGTCCATTGTCAGGAAGTGGGTGTATTATAGTATAGCCCTTAGGCAGGGCAGCCAAAAATTGGGAGGCTCCACGTTGTCCCTGGGTAGAGACGTGCATGAGGGCCTCAAAACATTAAGTGTCCATTGTCAGGAAGTGGGTGTATTATAGTATAGCCCTTAGGCAGGGCAGCCAAAAATTGGGAGGCTCAGCGTTGTCCCTGGGTAGAGACGTGCATGAGGGCCTCAAAACATTGTTCCCATTGCAAAGGAGCGGGTCTCCTGTCGTTGTAACAAAGAATGGGCGAAAAAATTTACCACTGGGGGTATACCTGAAACAAAGGCCTAAGTATTGTAATTTGTAATGGTCATCATCATGGTGGCGCATGAGGAGAAGGAGGAGCAGTCCAGCTATTATCCAAAGTCCAGAAGTGTGTACCCATGGGTGAGTGGAGGTACATGGCAAACTTTAAATTCCGCTCTCATTTGCTGGTGGTGTGGTGAAGTCTGGCCCAATCCAACCCTTGTTCATCTTGATCAGAGTCAGCCTGTCAGCATTTTCAGTTGACAGGCGGGTGCGTTTATCTGTAATGATTCCACCTGCGGCACTAAAAACACGCTCTGACAAAACGCTAGCAGCAGGGCAGGCCAGGACTTCCAAGGCGTAGAGAGCCAATTCATGCCACGTGTCCAGCTTGGATACCCAATAATTGTAAGGCACAGAGGAATGTCGGAGTACAGTTGTTCGATCTGCAAGGTACTCCTTCAGCATCTGGGCAAACTTAGGATTTCTTGTGGCACTACCCCGCACCTCAGGGGCTGTGGTACGTGAGGGGCTGAGAAAACTGTCCCACATCTTAAAGACTGTTCCCCTACCTCTGGCGGATTGGACTTGTGCCTCTCTCGGCTGTACGCCTCGGTTGTCCACTGATTCCTGACCTATGCCGCTAGCGTTTTGTGAGGGGAATGCTTTGCCTACTTCCGTGACTATGGCCTTCCGGAACTGCTGCATTTTGGTTGACCTCTCCTCCACGGGAATAAGAGACAAAAAGTTCTCCTTGTAGCGTGGGTCTAACAGTGTTACCAACCAGTAATGATTGTCGGCCAAGATGTTCTTAACGCGAGGGTCACGAGACAGGCAGCTTACCATAAAGTCAGCCATGTGCGCCAGACTCTTAACAGCCAGGACTTCAGTAGCCTGACCAACAAGATGACTGAACATGCTATCCTCCTCCTCCTCCTCCTCATCTACCCTGTCCTCTGGCCAGCCACGCTGAACCGAGGATATGACTGGTGTGCATGTCATATCCTCAATTTGGCCGGAGAGTTGCTCCATGTCTTCATCCTCCTCCTCGTCATAGTCCTCCACTGCACGTTGTGATGAGACGAGGCTGGGCTGTGCGTTATCACCCACACCCACTACTGTTTCTTGCTGCAACTCATCGCGCTCCGCCTGCAATGCATCATGTTTGTTTTTCAGCAGAGACCGTTTTAGAAGGCAGAGTAGCGGTATGGTGACGCTAATAATGGCGTCATCACCACTCACCATCTTGGTGGAGTCCTCAAAGTTTTGGAGGATGGTACATAGGTCTGACATCCATCTCCACTCCTCAGGTGTTATGTGTGGAGTTTGACCCATTTCCCGACGGCTTAGGTGATGCAGGTACTCAACAACTGCCCTCTTCTGCTCACATATCCTGACCAACATGTGCAGAGTTGAATTCCAACGCGTGGGGACATCACACACCAGTCTGTGAGCCGGAAGATGCAAACGGCGCTGAAAGCCGGCAAGGCCGGCTGAAGCAGTAGGTGACTTTCGAAAATGTGCAGACAGGCGGCGAACTTTTACCAGCAGA
The DNA here is from genome assembly GCF_048569485.1 of Anomaloglossus baeobatrachus. Classification (NCBI taxonomy): domain Eukaryota; kingdom Metazoa; phylum Chordata; class Amphibia; order Anura; family Aromobatidae; genus Anomaloglossus; species Anomaloglossus baeobatrachus. The sequence goes on from NC_134357.1 coordinate 321,453,657, forward strand.
TCAGACAGCTCTGGGTATGACTTTATAAACCGCTGAACCACGAGGTTGAGCACATGGGCCACGCATGGAACATGTGTCAGCTGGCCTCGCCTCAAAGCCGCCACCAGGTTCCGGCCATTGTCACACACGACCTTTCCTGGCTTTAGGTTCAGAGGTGTGAGCCAGTGATCTGCCTGCTGTTTCAGAGCTGTCCACAGCTCTTCTGCATTGTGGGGTTTGTCACCTATGCAGATTAGCTTCAGCACAGCCTGTTGCCGCTTCGCCGAGGCAGTGCTGCAGTGCTTCCAGCTTGTGACTGGTGTGGAGGGTACAGTGGATGAGGATGCGCAGGAGGAGGAGGAGGCTGAAGAGCATGACATTCCGGAGCTGTAGAGTGTGGGTGAAACACTGACTGAGGTAGGGCCTGCAAACCTTGGTGTGGGAAGGACGTGTTCCGTCCCTCGCTCAGACTGGGTCCCAGCTTCCACAATATTAACCCAGTGTGCCGTCAACGAGATGTAGTGGCCTTGCCCACAAGCACTTGTCCACGTGTCTGTGGTTAGGTGGACCTTGGGTGAAACAGCGTTGTTCAGGGCACGTGTGATGTTTTGTGACACGTGGTTATGCAACGCGGGGACGGCACACCGGGAGAAATAGTGGCGGCTGGGGACCGAGTAACGTGGGACAGCTGCCGCCATCAGGTCACGGAATGCTTCTGTCTCCACCAGCCTAAAAGGCAACATTTCCAGCGCAAGCAGTCGCGAAATGTTAGCATTTAGAACTGTGGCATGTGGGGTGTTGGCAGTGTATTTGCGCCTGCGTTCAAAGGTTTGCTGAATGGATAACTGAACGCTGCGCTGGGACAAGGACGTGCTTGATGATGGTGTTCTTTCTGCGTAGGCAACTGCAGGTGCAGGAGTGGAGGAGGCTTGTTCGCAGGCAGCATGGACAGGGGATTGGCTCGCATGCACAACCAGCGAAGACGTAGCAGTGACATCAGCAAGCACTGCTCCTCGACTCTGTTGTACTTCCCACAAAGTCGGGTGCTTGGCTGACATGTGCCTGATCATGCTGGTGGTGGTCAGGCTGCTAGTTTTGGTACCCCTGCTGATGCTGGCACGGCAGGTGTTGCAAATGGCCTTTTTTGAATCATCTGGATCCAACTTAAAAAACTGCCAGACTCGGGAAGACCTAACATTTGTACAGGCACCTTGTGTCGTCGTGTTGTTCCGGGGAACGGTTGCCTGACTTCTGCCTGGGGCCACCACCCTGCTTCTTACTGCCTGTTGTGATGCTACGCCTCCCTCCCCCTGTGCACTGCTGTCCTCGCTCTGCATATCCTCCTGCCAGGTTGGGTCAGTTACTGGATCATCCACCACGTCGTCTTCCTCTTCCGCACCCTGCTCCTCCTCCTGACTTGCTGACAATTGTGTCTCATCATCGTCCACCACTTGTTGAGACACGTTGCCAACTTCGTGAGAACGTGGCTGCTCAAATATTTGGCCATCTGTACAGACGATCTCCTCATGACCCACTTCAATATGAGCTGGCGAGAGGCCAGAATGTGTGAATGGAAACGTGAACAGCTCTTCCGAGTGTCCAAGTGTGGGATCATTAATGTCCGAGGAGGACGTGTACTCAGCCTGGTGGTAGGAAGGAGGATCAGGTTCAGAAATGTGCGGTGCAGTATCACGGCTACTGACACTTGACCGTGTGGAAGACAGAGTGTTTGTGGTGGTGCCAATCTGACTGGAAGCATTATCTGCTATCCAACTAACAACCTGTTGACACTGGTCTTGGTTCAAGAGCGGTGTACTGCTGCGGTCCCCAAGAATTTGGGACAGGACGTGCGAGCGACTAGATGTGGCCCTTTGTTGTGGCGAAATTAGAGCTTGCCCACGACCTCGGCCTCTGCCTGCACCACCATCACGTCCACTTCCTTGTTCCTTGCCAATGCCCTTGCGCATTTTGCAATGCTGTGCACTGCTGACGTGTATATTCACTACTTGTGCGTTATATCAAAGTTTGTGGAAATTGCACACAAGTGCACCTGTACGCTGCCACCAACAGGCACACACGTGCGGTTTTAAAAACCAAGCACGGACGCAATAAGAACCTAACAGGTTTTTTTGGGGAGCGACAATTACAGACAAGTCAGACACTATCTGGACTGTTTTACACTGTGTACACCAGCCCCAGATATGATGAAGGCTGGTATACGGTCACCACTACCCTGCCTGCCTACCTGCCTGTATACTGGTACAATAGTCCTGACAAGGACTCTTTTGGTCACTAGCCTGTATTCAGACCTGGCTATACCCTGCCTGTATATAGCAACAATAGTCCTGAGAAGGACTCTGCTACTGTTCTCCGACCTGGCTATACCCTGCCTGCCTGTATACAACTAGAATAGTCCTGAGAAGGACTTTTGGTCACACTGTTTGCAGCCCTGCAACTGAAAAAGCTATAAAGGGCCGCAAAGCTTTCCCTGAATCAGCGACACTCTCCCTGCACTGACAGTCTGGATAGCTGTGAGCAGAGCACAGCGCGCCGGCCGATATAAAGGCTCGGTCACGCTGTGCAGGCCGGCCAATCACTGCAATTCCACAACTAACAGGGCTGTGGCATTGCAGTGGTCTGCCAGCCAATCCCTGCATGAGGGCTGGCTCTCAAAAGAGCGCCAACATGCAGAAATGAAGACCACGAGTACAGCACGAGTATCGCGAGATTACTCGGTCCCCGCCGAGCAGCCCGAGTACAGCGATACTCGTGCGAGTACCGAGTAGTTACAAGCATGCTCGCTCATCACTAATTAGTAATTAATGATGAAGAGGGCCAGTTAGCTTAAGATCTTTATTCTAAACCAACAGATCTCAACAGCTTTCTCTACTACAGCAGTTGCCATCCAAAATCTACCAGAAACAGCCTTCCGCATTTTCAGTTTCATAGAGTAACCAAAATTGTATCAGATGACCTACTTCACTGCAGCAGACTAAAAGAGATGTCTCAAAAGTTAATTGACAGAAATTTTCCCTACCCTCTCTTGGAACGAGAAAATTAGCTAGCTACAACGGAATATTGCCTGCCATGCCTAATTGTGACTTGGAAGGTGTCCCGCCCCAGCAGCGGATCGAACCGCTCGGATCCGCGGGTAATGTCCGTTCGTGGCTCGACCCGGGGGCTTAGGGGCCACACTCAAATGTAAAGGGGGTATTTACAGGGAATTCGGTATAGTTCGTGACGCCACCCGTGGTGTGCGGTAATTGGGAGTACTGCTGCTGCCGCTTGGAGTACCCGGGGTGATGGAGTGAGGCAGCTAGGTGACGTTGCCCTCCACGGGTAGGGATAGGCCCCGGGACTCTGGATGGTAATGTGGGAACACAGTGCAGGGGTCAGTCGGGTACTCACTCAGCAATGAAGCAGACACTGACTACAAGGTAAACCAAGTCTCTGAATGTCACTGCCTCTCAAGTGGAGGTCGTCCGGGTCCCATCCCCTGCAGATCTGCTGGTGGACTGTAACTTGCCTCCTGGCACTAAATTTTAGAGTGTCCGTTGTGGTCTGGTAGCTTGAAGCTATCCGGGCCCCGCTCACCACTGTCGCTAAGTGGAGAAGCCTGCTCTCAGGGCTCACGCTTGAGATTTCAGTGGGCTGCTGGCTAGGAAAACCCTATCCCCCTCGTTGTGCTAGTGCCCCGATTCTGGAGCTAGTGGGAACACTCCATGAAGGCCCCGTTCTCCTCAGGTTAATTGCCGGGTTGCCTGAAGCTTCTCCCCGACCTAGGGTCCGTGTACCCCATCGTGCCTTCGGTCCTGGACCGGTGATAGGACCAGGCTGCTGACCGTCCTCCTTGACAGGTCCCAGGCACTTAGCCTCAATCCCCTGCGACCAGGGGTTCGACTCCTCTAGGTCCAGACCACCGTCTGCGACCTAGTTTTCCTCTCCCCTGGGAGCTCCAACTGCCAGCTTCCTCAGAGCTCCTCACAGCTCGAGGATCACTACTCAACTGACTGACCTTGACACCTCCCACCTCCCTGTCTGACCCCTAGGTGGGCGGCCCTATTCCTGCTTAAGCAGCTCACTGGTGTGCCTGACAGGTGTGGTGCAAAGTGTATCTAGGATTTGTGAATTCTGATGGAGGCAACACTGCAGGATAGAGACCCAGAACCATGAAGGGTTGAATACTACACGGATAGGATAGTTTGTGCAGTACCCTGTGATGACCTAAATAGTCCAGGGGCATCACAAAGGTATTCCAGTTATTCATATTTACCACTCTATGATGTAAAAGATCTCTACCATCATTCGTATTATATAAAGCCTATCCTACTGTCGAACCTTTTAAATCACAAGATTTAGTATGTACCAATCGTTTACGCAACATCAGGGATCATTAACCTGTCTACCAACACAACAATTTCTTGGTACTAGACAACATGGTACATTCCCATGTCTTTGCTGCCTACTCGAATGTTATCAAAGCAGCCCATGTTATACACCCACACATGGGTAAAGCTTATCCTATTAAAGGCTACTATACATGCAAATCTAATTTTGTGGTCTACATTATCGAGTGCCCATCTGGCCTCCTACTATATGTTGGGGAAACTACGCAACATGTTAGAGAACTTTGCTAGTCAAAAATCCACTTAGATGTGGTAAGAGTTGGTGACCTTTACCAAGGTATTTTCTAGCTGCAAGACATTCAATGAAGCACTTAAAATTTCAAATTAATGAACAGGTACAAAGACCATGGAGGGAAGGCAATCACATTAAAACTCCTCAAATTGAGGGAATCCTATTGGATTTACATTACAAACACTTGCCCCAAAAGGTGTTAATAGAGAAATTGATTTTCCTGTACATTGATTATTTTGTTTTATTTATTGCAGACCCACTGAATTGGTTATCCTATTTATGGTAAATACACCGGCTCTTCTAATAACTGATCTAGCACCTCTGTTCTATTAATTTTCAATTTCATCATTCTTAATTTTCCTTATTTATTTCATATTTTTTATTCATTACTATTTATTTAATTTTAAACCTTTATTTTTTTATTATTTTTTTATTTTTAATTATTTATTTTGTATTACTTTACTTATAATTTTCATCTTATTGTATTTACTATATGGATGTACATATATACTTGCATATACACCCCTTATATTTCTCCTTTATATTTTACAGGGCTTCATGATTAAAAACCTCTGACGGGTCAAAACGTCTTCCTCCTGTCGCTTTTCCATTCTCAATTTCACCATTTATCTTTGTATGTTTTCACAAATAAAACATTTGCAACAAGATTATTTTCTGAGAGTGCAGTGGATTCTTCTTCTTGAATTACTAGGACTAGGAACTACTCCTCCTTCACCTCCTATAATTACTCGAATGCAGACAAATACCTTTAGTGAATGAGAAGAGTAGCTGAACAGCGCTAGACCCTTGAATATGCAGCGATAAGTAGTTATATTACCGCACTGAAAAAAAAATAATGGGAATGCTTCTTTAAGTACTGGGATGAAACCCTCAGAGTCATTGCCCGACGTTACCCTAATGCAGTTGGTCATGGGCTGCTCCTGGTGCTAGAGTGTGTAGATAGTTCCTGGATGTAAATTAAAGAGGTTGTCCACTACTCAGACAACCCCATCTCAATCAGAGTGTTTGCCTCAGTTAAAATAAAAACACTTATACTCACCTCCACTGCCAGGGCTGTTCCAGTGATGTTGACACTTCCTCTCCTGGGGCTCACGTGACGTTATGTCATGCACCCAATCAGCACTGGCTTCCCTCTCTATGCCTTTGATAGAATGGAGCAACAAGAAGAAGTCAGAGCTGCGGCTGGCAGCTCACCTCCTATTGATGTTTGATATATCTGAAGGTAGGAAGAGGGAAACAAGCACTGATTAGGTGCAGCACTCACATGACATAACAACGTCACGTGAGCCCTGGGAGAGCAAGTACCGACACTGCTGGAATGGTGCTAGCACCGGAGAGGAGTATAAGTGTTTTTATTTTAATGGGTGCAAATACTCAGTTTGAGAAGGGGGTATTCTAGTATAAGACAACCCCATTAACTGGCCCTCACATTCCCCTGACATGAATCCAACTGAGTAGCTCTAAGACATTATGTTTCAGTGCTCCTCATCCTACCATATTGTGCAACAGGCTGACCAGGCCAAGGAGCATTCTGATACCCTGTTCCAGGTCAAGAATATATACTGACATGTGAGGCCCATACACACTACTGAGTCACATTATGTGTTGTCATGATTAAGTTAACACAATTTGCCAATGCCTGTGGTTTACAATTTTTAGTGAATCAGATATATTTTGTATTCTTTCTATTTACCATTGGTGAGACAATGATCAGGTCTGCACAACATATGGCCCATGGGCCGCATGCAGTACAGCAAAGGGTTTGCTGCAACCTGTCTGGTTGACGCCGCTACCTTCTTCCTATATTCACCTGTATCTTTTTGGAGTAGAAGGTACTTTTTCAGAAGGGCAGTATTGGGGGTATTTTGTAAAGGGGCAATGTGTATGTGGGAGGAATATTTTGCAGATGGGCAGTGTGGGGGATTGATATTTTGGAGAAGGGCAGTGTGGAAGTGAATATTCTGGAGAAGGGCTGTTGTCTGTGGGCATGTGGCGGTATTATGGAGAGGGGCAGTAGGTGTGTGGGGATATTTTAAAGAGGGGAAGTCTGTGTGTTGGGGAGATATTTTGCATATGGGCAATGTGGGAGAAATATTTTGTGAAGGGGGACATTATAAAGAAGTGTGTGTGTCTGTGGGGAAATATTTTGGAAAGGGTCAGAATGGGGTGGTATTTTGGAGAAGGGCCAGCGTCCGAAGGTAAATTTTGCAGATGGGCAGTGTGGAGGGTATTAGTGAGAGAGGCAGTGTTGTGGATACTCTGCAGAGGGATATTGTGGGGTGGACATTTTGCAGAGGGCCAGAGTGGGAACATATTTTGCAGATGGACAATGTGGGGGGAGATACTTTGCAGAGGGGCAGTATGGCAGGATAATTTGAAGAAGGGCAGTGTGGGGTGATATTTTGGAGAAGTGCAGTATGGGGGTGGGATATTTTGTGTAAAAAGCACTGCAATTATTTATTCAGGGGTACAGTATAATAGATATTTTTATTTATAGGGCAGTAAAATTATACTTTTATTTTTCAGGGCACCATGTCGGGAAGTGTTACTGAAGATAGAGAAGAGTGAAGTCTGTAGAGACGAGTTGTAGGCATGAATCCTCATCATGGCGACTGTACTACATGGAGACATAAAGGATGGGAACAACTTCAATTAGAGATGTCATCTACAGTGCTTTGCGAAAGTATTCGGCCCCCTTGAATTTTTCAACCTTTTCCCACATTTCAGGCTTCAAACATAAAGATAAAAATTTTAATGTTATGGTGAAGAATCAACAACAAGTGGGACACAATTGTGAAGTTGAACGAAATGTATTGCTTATTTTAAACTTTTGTAAAAAAGAATAAACTGAAAAGTGGGGCGTGCAATATTATTCGCTCCTCACGCAACCGACACGAAGACTTCTCCCGAGCATCCCCAGTCTTCTGGAACTCGCTGCCTCAACACGTCAGACTATCTGCTACCCTTGCAAGCTTTAAACGGAACCTGAAAACCCATCTGTTCAGAAATGCCTATAATCTACAATGACCTCACTGCTTCACTACCGTGCGGAGCCGCCGCCCGACCACCGTGTGGAGCCGCCGCCCGACCACCGTGCAGAGTCGCCGCCTGACCACTGTGCGGAGCTGCCGCCCGACCACCGTGTGGAGCTGCCGCCCGATCTGCACCCCACCTACTGTCTCCTCCCCACAATCCTATAGAATGTAAGCCTGCAAGGGTAGGGCCCTCTTCCCTCTGTACTAGTCTGTCTACTGTAACTTGTGTATGTATTCTGTATGTAACCCCTTCTCATGTACAGCACCATGGAATCAATGGTGCTCTATAAATAAATAATAATAATTATTCGGCTCCTTTACTTTCAGTGCAGCAAACTCACTCTAGAAGTTCATTGAGGATCTCTGAATGATCCAATGTTGTCCTAAATGACTGATGATTATAAATATAATCCACCTGGGTGTAATCAAGGCTCCGTATAAATGCACCTGCTCAGTGATAGTCTCAGTGTTCTGTTTAAAGCACAAAGGGCATCATGAAGACCAAGGAACACAACAGGCAGGTGCGTGATACTGTTGTGGAGAAGTTTAAAGCCGGCTTTGGTTACAAAAAGATTTCCACAACTTTAAACATCTCAAGAAGCACTGTGCAAGCGATCACATTGAAATGGAAGGAGTATCATACCACTGCAAATCTGCCAAGACACGGCCGTCCCTCAAAAATCTAATCTCATACAAGGAGAAAACTGATCAGAGATACAGCCAAGAGGCCCATGATCACTCTGGATGAACTGCAGAGAGAACAGCAGAGATTTACAGCTGAGGTGGGAGAGTATGTCCATAGGACAAAAATCAGTCGTACACTGCACAAATCTGGCCTTTATGAAAGAGTGGCAAGAAGAAAGCCATTTCTCAAATATATACTTAAAAAGTGTTGTTTACAGATTGCCACAAGCCACCTGGGAGACACACCAAACATGTGGAAGAAGGGGCTCTGGTCAGATTAAACCAAAATCGAACTTTTTGGGCACAATGCCAAACGATATGTTTGGTGTAAAAGCAACACAGCTCATCACCCTGAACACACCATGCCCACTGTCAAACATGGTGGTGGCAGCATCATGGTTTAGGCCTGCTTTTCTTCAGCAGGGACAGGGAAGATGGTTAAAATTGATGGGAAGATGGACGGAGCCAAATACAGGACCATTCTTGAAGAAAACCTGTTGGAGTCCGCAAAAGACCTGGGACTGGGACGGAGATTTGTCTTCCTACAAGACAATGATCCAACACATAAAGCAAAATCTACAATGGAATGGTTCACAAATAAATGTATCCAGGTGTTAGAATGGCCAAGTCAAAGTCCAGACCTGAATCCAATCTGAGGAAAGAGCTGAAAACTGCTGTTCACAAACGCTCTCCATCCAACCTCACTCAGCTCGAGCTATTTGCAAAGGAAGAATGGGCAAGAATTTCAGTCTCTCGATGTGCAAAACTGATAGAAACATACCCCAAGCGACTTGCAGCTGTAATCGCAGCAAAAGGTGGCACTACAAAGTATTAACTTAAAGGGGACGAATAACATTGCACGCCCCAATTTTCAGTTTATTATTATTTATAAACGTTTAAAATAAGCAATAAATTTCGTTCAACTTTACAATTGTGTCCCACTTGTTGTTGACTCTTCACCATAAAATGTAATTTTATATCTTTATATTTAAAGCCTGAAATGTGGGAAAAGGTTGAAAAATTCAAAGGGGCTGAATACTTTCGCAAGGCACTGTATATGGTAGCTGGATGTAAATGTTTATTTGTGATATTTCCTGCATCTCATAAGTACTGTGGTTCCTTTCCGGTCCGCAATCTGATGATGACTGTTAGCAACAACTCCCAGCATCTCCTTATTATTGTTAAACACATACTGGGACTTGTAGGTTGATGTGATACAATTGTACATGGAGTTGACTTGACAGTTTAATTGATCACTGTACCAAGCTTGGTGATTTAATCATGTACTGACGGTGATTCTGATGCTGCATTCATGTACTGATCGTGGTTCTGGTGCTGCATTCATATACTGATGGTGGTTCTGGTGCTGTATTCATGTAATGATGGTGGTTCTGGCACTGCATTCATATGCTGATGTGGTTCTGATCTTGTACCCATGTAGCAATCCAAAATGTGCTTCATGGCTATGTTATAACTTAAAATCCTCTAAACTTAGTGTTTTGAAATCATGAGGAGAATTTGTTGAGATTCTTTTCAGTTTCTCCTCCCATAATTCAGTGTAAGTTAGCATATATTCACACTTGTTTTTTGGAGTAGAAACTAAGCATAATCTCTCCAAATTATTTTCAAAACTTGGAAAACTGAAAACTTGGTTCTGATGATGCATTAATGTACTGATCATGGTTCTGGTGATCTATTCATATAAGTATCCCTTAAAAAAGTTTGTGGCCCTTAAAATTGGTTCAGTGTGGCCATTTGGCCCATGGGCCAAAAGATGTTGTGCACCCCTGGCCTAAGGACACAGTAACCTTCATTATATGGGAACTCAACAGTACCATGATGGCCACACTATAGGATCTAATGTCATGTCTCCATACTGGCAATGGTCCTCATAGTAGTTCAAATGGTAAGGCTACTTTCACACATCCGGTATTTGCTCTGCGGCACAATACGGCGCTCTGCAGAAAAACCGCAACCGTTTTTTTTGCCGCCGGTTGCGTTTTTTTTTGCATAGACTTACATTAGTGCCGTATTGTGCCGCATGGGCTTGTGGTCGGTCCGGTTTTTGCCGCATGCGGCAGATTTAGCCGATGCCGCGGCCGGATGAAACGTTGCCTGCAACGTTTTTTGCTCCGGCAAAAAAACCGCATTGCGCCGCATCCGGCCGCTGCGGCGCATTTTTCAATGCATGCCTATGGACGCCGGATGCGGCGCGATGCGGAAAAAAATGCATCCGGCCGCAGCAAGCGGTTTCTTCCACTGCGCATGCTCAGTAGCATGCCGCAACCGGAAAAAAACGGACGGGCCGCATGTAAAAACTTATGCAAAGGATGCGGTGTTTTCGCCGCATCCGTTGCATAGCTTACACAGCCGGACTGAGCCGCACAGCTCAAACCGGATGTGTGAAAGTAGCCTAACTGTAGAAGTTGATTATTGATTCTATATATGATTACTTATGTTCTATAACTCACTTGGTATACATAGAATTGCCTTGACCATTGCAAGATGCACATTTCATTGCACAATTATCTTGACAAATAGATCATGTAATAACTTTACTAATTTCATGCAGCAACCCTAATAACAGTTTGTGAAAGAACTTGGGATATGTTTATTGAAAAGAATTATTGCTCTATGTATCATGTTTGGAAATCAACATCTACATATAATTGGACATTAAACTTGTAGTCTGGAATATCTTGGCTCTGAATAGAAATGAAACATGAAGTATTCATTGCTGCCTTTTTATTTTTGTTTCCAATTCTTAAATATGTTGTTTAACCCCTTAGTGACGGAGCTAATTTTCACCTTAATGACCAGACCAAATTTTGCAATTCTGACCAGTGTCACTTCATGAGGTTATAGCTCTGGAACGCTTCAACGGATCCTGGTAATTTTGAGATTGTTTTTTCGTCACATGTTGGACTTCATGTTAGTACCAAATTTAGGACAATATTTTTTGCGTTTATTTATGAAAAAAATTGAATTTTGGCAAAAATTTTAAAAATTTAGCAATTTTCAACATTTGAATTTTTATACCGTTAAACCAGAGATTTCTGTGACACAAAATAGTTAATAAATAACATTTCCCACTTGTCTACTTTACATCAGCTCAATTTTGGAAACAAAATTTTTTTTTGTTAGGAAGTTAGAGGGGTTCAAAGTTTATCAGCGATTTCTCATTTTTACATCAAAATTTACAAAACCATTTTTTTAGGGACCACATCACATTTGAAGTGACTTTGAGAGGCCTAGATGATAGAAAATACCCAAAAGTGACACCATTCTAAAAACTGCACCCCCCAAAGTACTCAAAACCACATTCAAGAAGTTTATTAACCCTTCAGGTGCTTCACATGAACAAAAGCAGTGTGGAATGAAAAAAAGCAAAAATTAAATTTTACCTAAAAATGTTGCTCTAACCCAAATTTATTCACTTTTAGAGGAAATAACACAACAAAATGGACCCCAAAACTTGTTCCCCACTTTCTTATGAGCGCGCCGATACCCCACATGTGGTCAGAAACCTCTGTTTGGACAAATGGGAGGGCTCGGAACAGAAGGAGCAATATTTGAATTTTGGAAAGCAAATTTGGCTGAAATAGATTGCGGGCACCATGTTGCATTTACAGGTCCGCTAAGGTACCTAAACAGAAGAAACCCCTCACAAGTTACACCATTTTGGAAACTAGACCCCTCAAGGCTTCTATCTAGGGGTATAGTGAGCATTTTAGATCCACAGGTACTTCACAGATTTTGTTAACGTTACGTTGTCATATTGAAAATTTTAATAAATTTTCTCAAAAATGTTGCTTTAGCATCAATTTTCTCACTTTTTCAAGAGGTAATTCCAAAAATTTGACCTCAAGGTTTGTTAACCACTTTTTTATGAGCGCGGTGATACCTCACATGTGGTCTGAAACCTTTGTTTGGACAAATGGGAGGGCTTGGAACGAAAGGAGCAATATTTGAATTTTGGAAAGGAAATTTGGCTGAAAAAGATTGCGGGCACCATGTCACATTTGGAGGTCCCCTAAGGTACCTAAACAGCAGAAACCCCGCACAAGTGACCCCATTTTGGAAACTAGGCCCCTCAAGGAATTTATCTAGATGTTTGGTGAGTACCCTGAACCCCCAGGTGCTTCACAGAATTTTATAACGTTGAGCCATGAAAATAAAAAAATAAAATTTTACCACAAAATTGTTATTTCAACCAGGTAGCTTTTTTTTTCACAAGGGTAACAGGAAAAAAATCACCATGAAATTTATTGTGCAATTTCACCTGAGTTTGGCGATACCTTATATGTGGTGGAAATCAACTGTTTGGGCGCATGACAGGGCTCGGAAGGGAAGGAGTGCCATTTGACTGCAAAATTGGCTGGAATCAATAGCGTACGCTATGTTGCATTAGGAGAGCCCCTGAGGTGCCTAAACAGTGGAGGTCCCCCACAAGTGGCCCCATTTTGGAAAATAGACCCCTGAAGGAATTTATCTAGATGTTTGGTGAGCACCCTGAACCCTCAGGTGCTTCACAGAAGTTTATAATGCTGAGCTGTGAAAATAAAATAATACATTTTTACCACAAAATTGTTACTTCAACGAGGTAGATTTTTTTTTCACAAGTGTAAAAGGAAAAAATTCAGCATAAAATTTATTGTGCAATTTCTCCTGAGTATGCTGATACCTTATGTGTGATGAAAATCAACTGTTTGGGTGCACAGCAGGGCTCGGGAGGGAAGGAGCGCCATTTGACTGCACAATTGGCTGGAATCATTGGCGGACGCTATGTTGCATTTGGAAAGCCCCTAAGGTGCCTAAACAGTGGCGGTCCCCCACAAGTGACTCCATTCTGGAAACAAGACACCTCAAGGCTTTTATCTAGGTGTATAGTGAGCAGTTTGAATCCAAGAGTACGTCACAGAATTTGATAAGCTTAGGTTGCCATATTGAAAATTTTCATTTTTTTCACAAAAATGTTGCTTTAGCATCATATTTGTTACTTTTTCAAGAGGCAACAACAAACCGTGGACCCCACAGCTTGTTATCCAATGTCGTATGAGCTCAGGGATACCCCACATGTGGCCAAAAACCTCTGTTTGGATAAATGGGAGGGCTTGGAATGGAAGGAGCACCATTTGAATTCTGGAAAAGTTTAAATAAATTGCGGGCACCATGTCACATTAGCAGGGCCCCTTGGGTACCTATACAGCAGAAACCCCCCACAAGTGACCCCATTTTGGAAACTGGATTTTATTCAGGAGTATAGTAAGCATTTTGAATCCACAGGTACTTCACAAAAATGTTGCTGTAGCAACAAATTTCTCACTTTTAGGCTATGTGGCCATGATCCAGCGACACGGCATCTAGTACAGAGTGTCAACCTTCCTGCAGAGATGTGAGTGTTGTCCACGGGAGAACGCAGCTGCCCATGCCCACGATTTGGGTTCAGGCTGCTGTGGAGCTCTATGCTACCTGCAGAGAACACTCTTGTCTCCGCAGCATAAATTGACATGCGGAGGCTCAGGAAGCTGCGCCACAGGTCGGTTTATGCTGCGGAGAAAAGAAGCCCAGTGGGCATGAGATTTCTAAAAATCCTTCCACTGTGCTTCTACTGCACAATGCAGCGCTATGGATGCAGGGAAAACACTCTGCGCCCAAAACGCTGCAAACCCTGATTGTGGGCACATAGCCTAAAATGCTACAATGGATGAATGGATAGATGTCAAACATATATAACGTCCCACCCCCCTGCATATTCTAAGCTGGCGCCCTTTAGTGCCTTTCATGTGGCACTAAAGGGTGCCTAGCCTTGCATTTAGCCCCCCAAAAAATTAATAATTAAAATAAACGACGTGGGGTCCCCCCTATTTTTGATAGCCAGCTAGGGTAAAGCAGACAGCTGTAGCCTGCAAACCACAGCTGACAGCTTCACCTTAGCTGGTGATCAATTTGGAGGGCTCCCCAGGCGTTTTTTTAAAAAAAAACCAAAAAAACAAAAACGTGGGGTCCCCCCCAAATTAGACCACCAGCCAAGGTGAAGCGGACAGCTGGGGTCTGGTATTCTCAGGGTGGGAAGAGCCATGGTTATTGGACTCTTCCCAGCCTAAAAATAGCAGGCCGCAGCCGCCCCAGAAGTGGCGCATCCATTAGATGCGCCAATCCTGGCGCTTCGCTCCAGCTCATCCCGCGCCCTGGTGCGGTGGCAAACGGGGTAATATACGGGGTTGATACCAGCTGTAATGTCACCTGGCATCAAGCCCTGGGGTTAGTGATGTCACGGCATCTAAACAGATACCCGACATCACTAACCCAGTCAAGTAATAGAAAAAAATAAAGACAAAAAAAAAATTTATTTGAAAAAAAAACTCCCCGAAACATTCCTCTTTCACCAATTTATTGAAAATAAATTTCGGTCGCTGTAATCCATTTTGGAGGTCCCTCGGCGACTCTGGACCTTCTAGAATATGGGGGGCACGTTCAGGGAACGTATCCCCCATTTTCTGGAAGCGCAAGCTCTCCATGAGCAGTGTGGGTGCAGTAATCTGAGAATACTGCCCTCACACTGCCCCGGTCCAACTTAGGGCAGAGTGACCTGCAGTAACCTCATTCCAGAATATGAGGGGCACGCTCACAGAACGTACCCCCCATTTTCTGGAACAGCAGTCTCTCCATGTGAGGAGTGTGGCTGCAGATCACTGCACTCACTCTCCCCCGGTCCACAGTGGAGCAGCCTGTGCAGCAGCGACGTCAGCGTCCCTCGGCGACTCTGGACCTTCTAGAATATGGGGGGCACGTTCAGGGAACGTATCCCCCATTTTCTGAGCTCTCCATGAGCAGTGTGGGTGCAGTAATCTGAGAAACTGCACTCACACTGCCCCGGTCCAACTTAGGGCAGAGTGACCTGCAGTAACCTCATTCCAGAATATGAGGGGCACGCTCACAGAACGTACCCCCCATTTTCTGGAACAGCAGCCTCTCCATGTGAGGAGGGTGGCTGCAGATCACTGCACTCACCCTCCCCCGGTCCACAGTGCAGCAGCCTGTGCAGCAGCGACGTCAGCGTCCCTGCTTGCAGGGATCCAGCTGACAGCCGCTGTCTGCGCATGCGCCGCCAGCTTTCAAGAAGGAGGCGGCGTGATCGCGGGGACGGAGCACCAGCAGCCAGGTAACGTAAAACCGGGGGCTGGGGGGGGGTGACGGCGGGACCTTGGGGACAACTTTCTGCCGCATGTGACGTGTCACATGCGGCAGAAAGAGCAGGATGAATGCGGCCGCGCGCTGTGCGCCGCAATCTTGCATGCTCCGGGGGGAGGGGGGAGCGCTCTAGAGAACCGGAGGGGGCTCCGGTAAACCAGAGGGCTCCGGTGGACCGGAGGAGGGGTCAGGGGTAGGACATTTCCCTCCGATCTGAAATGTTTCATCATTTCAGATCAGAGGGAAATGAATGCACTGGCAGCGGCAGCAGCAGTTTTCAGCGCGCGTCGGCGCCATCTTGCAAGCTCTGGAGAACCGGAGGGAGCTCCGGGGGACCAGAGATCTCCGGTGTACCGGAGGAGGGATCAGGGGGAGGACATTTCCCTCCGATCTGAAATGTTTGATCATTTCAGATCGGAGGGAAATGAATGCAGAGCCGGCGGCGGCGGCAGTTTTCGCCGTGCGTCGGCGCCATTTTGGATGTCCGGTGGGGGTGGGGGGGTGGGGGTTGATTTCTCCGGTACCGGGGGCTTTGGGGGCACTAGGGGCTTATATTTCTTTATCATCTGACATGTTTGATCATGTCAGATGAGAAAGAAATCAGTATTATTTGCCCTTTTTCTTTTTTTTAATGTGACCGGCGGTATACGGTGTATACCGGCGATCACATTATCGGGGTCCAAAAAAAACACCCCGATTCATAATTTTGGGGGTCTCAGCTACCTCCGGTAGCTGAAACCCCGAGATTTTTCGTCACTGGGGGGCGCTACAAGCTTTTTCCGGCCTGACGTCTCAAGACGTCGGAATCTCAGAATAAGTACCCTGTTTTTCCGACGTCTTGAGACGTTAGGCCGTCGCTATGGGGTTAACAGCTTATGTTTCATTATGAATGAAATGTGATTTCATACAATGATCTCTGCCGTCCGTGAAGACAGTTCCGCTTACCCATTTATTTCTACAAAGCAGAGAGCTTTCTTCCCCTGTCCGTGTTTCAGAATGTGATGAAGAGGGCTGGCTGACTGGTTCATTTCAATAACTACTAAACAAGGAACATCTTGGGCATTTTAAAGATAAAGTATATAATACAAATAGTATATCACATTTTATACATTTCGTAAGCAATGGAACTATTATGTGTTGCTGGACAACTCCTAAAGGGAAGGTATGCTTTGGGCCATGACTTTTCATGTTACATGTTCCCAGGGGACTAGAAGATCATGAATGTTTCCTCTGCTGGTCCCATTGCTATTGTGACACCCCCGCGGTAACCAGGTGTCACAAAAATAAGGTAACAACAAGGTAACAGCTCAGGTCCAACATGACTGTGCCAGTCACTACACTCACACTAGCACACCAGGACATTTACACTCGCTGTACCCGGCTGGCAGTCTCACTTAGCCAGATGACAGGGCTGGGCAGCCAACTGGGGAGGAAGAGACCAGACCTGGGGGAGGAGAAAGTGAACTGGGGAGTGTGGCTAGTTGGTCGGAGGAAGGAAGTGAACGAGAAAAGAATCAGAAGAGTTTAGGAGGAGGAAGTAGTAGATTGAAAAGGAATAGTAAGAAAGGTGTCAAGACAGACCACAGACTCTTGAGACACAAGGAAAGTAGCAAAGAATACACAAAGACCTGAGTAGAAAGATCAGCCACTCAGAGGAGAAAAGTACCTGGAGAGCAAGAGAGCAAGGAGAAGAAAAAAGGAGGATTTCCAGCAACTCCAGGAGAGAATTGATTCTCTCCTGGAGTTGCTGGAAATCCTCCTTTTTTCTTCAGCTGCCCTTCAGCTGCCCTGAAGCTGGGTGGCTAGCTGGGTAATAATGGAGCCCGAAATTCATGGTGTCACGCCAATATTAGACATGGCCACCATGAATTTCTAGTAAAGATTAAAAAAAAACACAACACAGAAAAATATTTTTATTAGAAATAAAACACAACACAATTAGTGACTCCATCTTTATTGAAATAAAGAACCCCCCCTCCGCAGTAATCCTGGGTCAGGGTCCCGCGCTGTCCAATCCGGATCCAATATCATCTGATCGGTTTGCTGGAAGGCAAAGCGATCAGATGATGTGTCAGGTTCTAGGGGCTGAATCACATCACACATCAGCTGATTGTATAGAAGCCGGTTTATACAATCAGCTGATGCATCGGTGCAAAAAAAATAAAAAAAATAATACTCACTTATGTGCTGATTACCGGCAGCTCCTGCAGCGATGGTGGGGGAGTCTGATCCCGTCCGATCGCTGCAGCAGCTGCCGGTAATCAGGGATGAAGTCTCCTGACGCATCCGCTGATACCGGCCGGGCGCCCGCGTCACCGCGATACTTACGATCACCTGATGCGTCAGGTGACTGCATCAGGTGATCCATCGCCAGGTCCTGCATCCATTGGAGGTTTCCCGGCCGTCTGCACACAGCCGGAGCGGGGGTGGCGATACCGTGAGAGGAGATGGGAGCGGGCATGGCACCGGGAGTCTGCAGACAGGTGAGTATAACTATTTTTTTTTTTTTTTTTCTACTGTTAACTTTTGTTTTCGCAGCCGCTTCCACCTCCCGCCCAGACATGGCGCCACACGGCAGCATTCATGCACAGGACGGGAGGTGGAAGCGGTGGTGACGGTACCGGGAGGATTCACGCTTCTGTATATACTGACAGAAGGAATCCTCTTCCTGTACACGTCACTTTACTACCCACCTCCTGCGTTTATAGCTGCGTTTTTGGTCTTCAAAACGCACCAAAACGCACCAAAACGCAGCTATTTGCGTTTCTCATTGCGTCTTTCAACATCCCATTGAACTCAATGGATGAAAAGCGCAGTGAAAAACGCAGGAATAATTGACATGCTGCGTTTTTGTGGCACCACAAAAACGCAGCTGAAAAAAAACAGATGTGTGCGGACAGCAAAAATTAAAACTCATAGACTTTGCTGGGGAAGCAAAGTCCTGCAGTTTTGAGGCCAAAAACGCACCCGAAAAACGCGCAAAAACGCCGCGAAAAACGCACTGTGTGCACATAGCCTTACTGTGTAGAGTATTTGTCCAATGTTTTAGGGCTTTCTTTTCCTATCTCTATTTACTCAGCTGTGAGCTTTGATGCCCTCTCACTATCTTAAATTATGCTAAAATGGTTCAGCATTCCCTGCCTTGGCTTTTATATTGGCTATGGTAGTCCCTCCTGATTGGCTGTGTCATGTGATGTGAAAGCTGTAAGCAAATCTGATTGCATGTGAGCCTTCTATGGCTGATGCAATTTTCTGAAATGTATAAAATGGGCATTTTTTTTTATCACTTGTGCGAATCGAATAAGATTTTTTTCAAATTTGCTGAGATCCGAGAATTTCATAAAATTGAACATGAATTTTATTCGCGTTGAATTGATTAGCGCATCTCTAGCAACAAAAATTGGTATTTTTTCTCATTCTCTGTACTGCAGATTTGCTCAAATCCCCTCTTGACTGTGGTTTGAGTGCATTTCTTAATATTCTTGGAACCTACAAGCAATGAGTATGTTTTCTTGAGAAACAGCTTCCTGGATAAGACAGGAAAACAGCAATAGGTTTCACCATAAGAGTGTGCTAGGATGGCGAGATTGTAAAAGTATGTCAACAGGTATTTCTTATGCGCGTAGAGACCTGTATAACGGGCAGCCAGTATACCTGCTTTTCATTGCAGCCAACAGTCTCAGGGAACTTCTTCATTTGAAGCTGATTCATGGGGATTTTTCCCAGTTATGGAAGTGGCCGTACTCATGGGAAATGACAGGGGAAAAATCTAATTATAGTAATGAGTAGCAAGGGCTCTAAAGAATTAACATCTGCCGCCCCATCAAAGCTGTGGGAATACATTTTGCAATGCTGTGATATTTTCATAGTATTACATTTGTTTTTATTTTGCTTTTTCTCTTTTGACATTGATAATGTTTATACAGCAAGCACAAAAAGATGTTTCTGCAACACAAGGCATTCCAGCATTACTTATCCAGTAAAGAAAACTCTAGCAAAACAAAAATAAAATTTTGCTTATTAGCGGCCTTTTAGACTTTATGCCCACCTCTTCATATCTTGGTGCAGATTTTTTCTATAAGAATATTCTTCACAATAAATAACTAAACTTGTTGTCTCATCTTAAACGGGTACACTTACAGAGCACTCGGAAGAACAAGCATCTTTGCAATTTATTTGTTATTAAAAATCCTCAAGGCAAGGAGTGACGGAGCTAATTTTCACCTTAATGACCAGACCAAATTTTGCAATTCTGACCAGTGTCACTTCATGAGGTTATAACTCTGGAACGCTTCAACGGATCCCGGTGATTCTGAGATTGTTTGTTCGTCACATATTGGACTTCATGTTAGTACCAAATTTAGGACAATATTTTTTGCGTTTATTTATGAAAAAAAAAGAATATTGGCAAAAATTTTGAAAATTTAGCAATTTTCAACTTTTAAATTTTTATATCGTTAAACCAGAGATTTCTGTGACACAAAATAGTTAATAAATAACATTTCCCACTTATCTACTTTACATCAGCACAATTTTGGAAACAAAATTTTTTTTTGTTAGGAAGTTAGAAGGGGTCAAAGTTTATCAGCGATTTCTCATTTTTACATCAAAATTTACAAAACCATTTTTTTAGGGACCACATCACATTTGAAGTGACTTCAATAGGCCTAGATGACAGAAAATACCCAAAAGTGACACCATTCTAAAAACTGCACCCCCCAAAGTACTCAAAACCACATTCAAGAAGTTTATTAACCCTTCAGGTGCTTCACATGAACAAAAGCAATGTGGAATGAAAAAAAGCAAAAATTAAATTTTACCTAAAAATGTTGCTCTAACCCAAATTTATTCACTTTTAGAAGAAATAGCACAACAAAATGGACCCCAAAACTTGTTCCCCACTTTCTTATGAGTGCGCAGATACCCCACATGTGGTCAGAAACCTCTGTTTGGACAAATGGGAGGGCTCGGAACAGAAGGAGCAATATTTGAATTTTGGAAAGCAAATTTGGCTGAAATAGATTGCGGGCACCATGTTGCATTTACAGGTCCGCTAAGGTACCTAAACAGAAGAAACCCCTCACAAGTGACACCATTTTAGAAACTAGACCCCTCAAGGCTTCTATCTAGGGGTATAGTGAGCATTTTGGATCCACAGGTACTTCACAGATTTTGTTAACGTTACGTTGTCATATTGAAAATTTTAATAATTTTCTCAAAAATGTTGCTTTAGCATCAATTTTCTCACTTTTTCAAGAGGTAATTCCAAAAATTTGACCTCAAAGTTTGTTACCCACTTTTTTATGAGCGCGGTGATACCTCACATGTGGTCTGAAACCTTTGTTTGGACAAATGGGAGGGCTTGGAACGAAAGGAGCAATATTTGAATTTTGGAAAGGAAATTTGGCTGAAAAAGATTGCGGGCACCATGTCACATTTGGAGGACCCCTAAGGTACCTAAACAGCAGAAACCCCGCACAAGTGACCCCATTTTGGAAACTAGGCCCCTCAAGGAATTTATCTAGATGTTTGGTGAGTACCCTGAACCCCCAGGTGCTTCACAGAAGTTTATAACGTTGAGCCATGAAAAAAAAAAAAAATTTTACCACAAAATTGTTATTTCAACCAGGTAGCTTTTTTTTTTACAAGAGTAAAAGGAAAAAATTCAGCATAACATTTATTGTGCAATTTCTCCTGAGTTTGGCGATACCTTATATGTGGTGGAAATCAACTGTTTGGGTGCATGACAGGGCTCGGAAGGGAAGGAGTGCAAAATTGTCTGGAATCAATAGCGGACGCCAGGTTGCATTTGGAGAGCCCCTGAGGTGCCTAAACAGTGGCGGTCCCCCACAAGTGACTCCATTCTGGAAACAAGACACCTCAAGGCTTTTATCTAGGTGTATAGTGAGCAGTTTGAATCCACGAATACTTCACAGAATTTGATAAGCTTAGGTTGCCATATTGAAAATTTTCATTTTTTTCACAAAAATGTTGCTTCAGCATCAAATTTCTCACTTTTTCAAGAGGCAACAACAAAACGTGGACCCCACAGGTTGTTATCCAATGTCTTATGAGCACAGGGATACCCCACATGTGGCCAAAAACCTCTGTTTGGATAAATGGGAGGGCTTGGAATGGAAGGAGCACCATTTGAATTCTGGAAAAGTTGAAATAAATTGCGGGCACCATGTCACATTTGCAGGGCCCCTTGGGTACCTATACATTAGAAACCCCCCACAAGTGACCCCATTTTGGAAACTGGATTTTATTCAGGAGTATAGTAAGCATTTTGAATCCACAGGTACTTCACAAAAATGTTGCTGTAGCAACAAATGTCTCACTTTTAGGCTATGTGGCCATGATCCAGCGACACGGCGTCCAGTATACAGTGTCAGCCTCCTGCAGAGATGTGAGTGTTGTCCACGGGAGAACGCAGCTGCCCATGCCCACGATTTGGGTTCAGGCTGCTGTGGAGCTCTATGCTACCTGCAGAGAACACTCATCTCCGCAGCATAAATTGACATGCTGAGGCTCGGGAAGCTGCGCCACAGGTCGGTTTATGCTGCGGAGAAAAGAAGCACATTGGGCAAGCACATTGGGCATGGGATTTCTAAAAATCCTTCCACTGTGCTTCTACTGCACAATGCAGCGCTATGGACACAGGGACACACTATGGACACACTCTGCGCCCAAAACGCTGCAAATCCCGATTATGGGCGCACAGCCTAAAATGCTACAATGGATGAATGGATACATGTCAAACATATATAACGTCCCACCCCCCTGCATATTCTAAGCTGGCGCCCTTTAGTGCCTTTCATGTGGCACTAAAGGGTGCCTAGCCTTGTATTTAGCCCCCCAAAAAATTAATAATTAAAATAAACGACGTGGGGTCCCCCCTATTTTTGATAGCCAGCTAGGGTAAAGCAGACAGCTGTAGCCTGCAAACCACAGCTGACAGCTTCACCTTGTCTGGTGATCAATTTGGAGGGCTCCCCACGCGTTTTTTTAAAAAAAAAAAAAACGTGGGGTCCCCCCCAAATTAGATCACCAGCCAAGGTGAAGCGGACAGCTGGGGTCTGGTATTCTCAGGGTGGGAAGAGCCATGGTTATTGGACTCTTCCCAGCCTAAAAATAGCAGGCCGCAGCCGCCCCAGAAGTGGCGCATCCATTAGATGCGCCAATCCTGGCGCTTCGCCCCAGCTCATCCCGCGCCCTGGTGCGGTGGCAGATGGGGTAATATACGGGGTTGATACCAGCTGTAATGTCACCTGGCATCAAGCCCTGGGGTTAGTGATGTCACGGCATCTGAACAGATACCCGACATCACTAACCCAGTAAGTAATAGAAAAAAATAAAGACAAAAAAAAAATTTATTTGAAAAAACACTCCCCGAAACATTCCTCTTTCCCCAATTTATTGAAAATAAAGAAATTCCGGTCGCTGTAATCCATTTTGGAGGTCCCTCGGCGACTCTGGATCTTCTAGAATATGGAGGGCACGTTCAGGGAACGTATCCCCCATTTTCTGGAAGAGCAAGCTCTCCATGAGCAGTGTGGGTGCAGTAATCTGAGAATTACTGCACTCACACTGCCCCGGTCCAACTTAGGGCAGAGTGACCTGCAGTAACCTCATTCCAGAATATGAGGGGCACGCTCACAGAACGTACCCCCCATTTTCTGGAACAGCAGTCTCTCCATGTGAGGACCACACTCCTCACATGGAGAGACTGCTGATTACTGCACTCACTCTCCCCCGGTCCACAGTGGAGAGCCTGTGCAGCAGCGACGTCAGCGTCCCAGGGATCCAGCTGACAGCCGCTGTCTGCGCATGCGCCGTCAGCATTCAAGAAGGAGGCGGCGTGATCGCGGGACGGATCACCAGACAGGTAACGTATGACCGGGGGCTGGGGCTGGGGGGGGTGACGGGGGGTGACCTAGCGGGACCTGGGGACTTGGGGGCACCTTTCTGTCGCATGTGACGTGTCACATGCGGCAGAAAGAGCAGAATGAATGCGGCCGCGCGGCGCCGCCATTTTCCACGCTCCGGAGGGGGGAGGGGGGAGGCGGCTCTGGAGACCGGAGGGGGCTCCGGGGACCAGAGATCTCCGGTGGACCGGAGGAGGGGTCAGGGGGAGGACATTTCCCTCCGATCTGAAATGTTTGATCATTTCAGATCGGAGGGAAATGACTGCAGAGCCGGCGGCGGCTGCAGTTTTCTGTGCGCTTCGGCGCCATTTTGGATGTCCGGTGGGGGTAGGGGTGGGGGTGGGGGGACTCTCCGGTACCGGGGGCTTTGGGGGCACTAGGGGTTTAGATTTCTTTCTCATCTGACATGTTTGATCATGTCAGATGAAAAAGAAATCAGTTTTACCGGCCATTTCTTTTTTTTTCATGTGTTCGTCGGTATACGGTGTATACCGGCGATCACATGGTCGGGGTCCAAAAAAAACACCCCGATTCATAATCTGGGGGGTCTCAGCTACCCCCGGTAGCTGAAACCCCCGAGATTTTCGGTCGCTGGGGGGCGCTACAGGGCTTTTTCGGGCCGCCGCTTTAAAGCGGCGGAACAGAATAAGTACCCTGTTTTGCCGCCGCTTTAAGTCGTACGGCCGTCGTTATGAGGTTAAAGTGGTTGTCTGGTCTACAATGATAAGTCTAAAGTCACTCTATGTGACTGCAGACTTATAAATGCTCCCAGCACACACACTATACACTGCGAGGATTCACCGGCTATTGAGTAGGGAACGGCGGTACCGTGACAGCAATTGTGCGATATTCATGTTACCAGCCAGAACTCGATTAGCGGGTACAGTCTCACTCAATACAAGTGTATAAAGTGGGCACATCTGACTAGTGGGCGTGTTTGTCCAGTAGGCACAGTCTTGCTCAATACATTTGTATGAAGTGAGGCCAAACCCACTTGTCGGGTTCTGGCTGGGAAAATGCATATCTCACAATTATGGTCATGTGAGGTTACGGCCAGCTCTCTGTTACTAGAGACTTGTGACAGGATCTGGACTAGAGTCTCTCTTTGCCATCTGAGACTCCTCATTAAATGTATTCCCTTTCCTTTGGTGCTGAAAGGGTTAATGTCAGTTTTGCTGACCAGCAGCTTCTGAGACCTGGCCTCAGGTGTTTCCAGTTGGTGACCACTCCCTTCCCCTATATATGACCACATCTCTAGTAGAGGGGGCCAGTTATTCTGAATTCATTGTGAAGCTTGGCATGAACGTGGAAGGAGTTGCTGAGCCCTTGTTGAGTGAAGCGGTGTAGGCTTCAGTCTTGGTGTCTGACTGCAGCCGTGAAACTGGGCTTTATCCTTTTGTTGTTTCCCCTGTCTGTCATACCTTTCCCTTCATGAAGTATTAGTGCAGCGGTGAGACTAGTGATCCTTACCTGCCAGTTCACTTGTCAGGGTTTACTGCAGGGTCTCTCAAGGCTTCAGGTATTCTGCTTCGCGACAGCTGAGAAACCTGTATAGGGACTGGCTAGGAGTGCAGGGTGAAGCTGCAGGTGAGTTCAGGAGGTGTCCCATCATCCCTATCACCAGGGCCTACCATTGTTTAAGTGTCCCCGATGTACCCCATGTCTATTGTGGCAAAACCCCTGTTTGTTGTGTGTCTCGCCTGCACGCTGGACCTTCCCCAAGTCTGTGTATCACACGTGACCGCTGCTCCTGGCACAGAAACCAGCGCATCCCCGCAGCACCCATTTTGTGCTCTGACAGGATTTAAAAGTCTGCTGTCACATTTAGTGACTGCAGACTTATCACTTTAGACCAGACAACCCCTTTAATTCTATTGCCTCGGTTACCAGCCTTCTCTGCAATCTACCAGTGATGGCTCCTAGGCAAGGAGTGCAGCGCTTGAAAGCTCTTTACTATAGCGCTTACTTTGAAACTGGCCAACCAGTTTCAGTGCCCCTGTACTTCTCTGATGCTGCAGAGGTAACGTTGCCTCTGCATGCATTATCAGGTAGCACACAGTTTGGGCCAGCAGTCAAGCAAGCAGGAAGCTGTGAGGCAGGGAAGTGGTGCACTCTTAAAGTCAGAAAATATTCATCAAGGTCTCAGCAGTATGGGGGATTCTTTCATACTAGAAAAGTCTGAAAGGTGGAAGCTGTAAGTTATGGTGTGATATAATAATCATATCTCACCAAGGAGTTTTAGACATTTTTCTTTTTACGGGAGAGATAGCGATTATTGTGATGGGAAAAAAAAGAAAAGCTAAACTTAGGGGTCCTTTGCACGTTGCGGCATCACTACTGCGATATCATCGGGGTTAAATCGAAAGTGATGCACATCTGGCGCCAGTATCGACGTCGCAACGTGTAAAGCCTAGATGCACCAATAAACGATCGCAAAAGCGTCGAAAATCGGTGATCTGTGTAGCGTCGGTCATTTTCATAATGTTGCACCAATAGGCGATACGATGTTGTTCCTCGTTCCTGTGGCAGCACACATCGCTGTGTGTGAAGCTGCAGGAGCGAGGAACATCTGCTTACCTGCCTCCACCGGCTATGCGGAAGGAAGGAGGTGGGCGGGATGTTTACGTCCCGCTCATCTCCACCCCTCCGCTTCTATTGGCCGACTGCCGTGTCACGTCGCTGTGACGCCGCAGGACCCGCCCCCCTAGGAAGGAGGCGGGTCGCCGGCCAGAGCGACGTTGCAGGGCAGGTAAGTGCGTGTGAAGCTGCCGTAGCGATAATGTTCGCTACGGCAGCTATCACAAGATATCGCATGTGCGACGGGGGCGGGTACTATCGCGCTCGGCATCGCCAGCCGATGCTAGCGATGTTGCAACGTTCAAAGTACCCCTTACTCTGGAATTTTATTGCAAGTGTTCAATTGTCCTACAGCATCCGAAGAGGAAACGTTACATAAAGCCCATTGAAATGCACAAATGCTTTGGGCCTTACAGAGCAAGGGCCACTCTTTTTAGCCACTTCACTCTGAATACCCTAGCAGTGTTTTTAGACATTATGAGTTTTTATAGGGACAACCCCTTTGATCTATTTTGGCTATGCTTTTTGGATGAGAGAATTATGACTCTGCCTCACTATATTAGGCACATGTAAACATATTGAATTTTTATCTTCCAAGAATATCTTTTACATAATGCATCTTAAAAGACATGTTGAAAAGAAAATTGCAATGCACATCAATATAAATCATGATGTCAAGTGTGAATCAATATCCTGGCATTATTATTATGTATTTAGCAGCTTGTAAAGCTATAAGTGCCGTGTATATACAGACGTGAACTTACGATTTTATTGTACAGTCAATTCATTAGCTGTTCATGGATATGTAGAGGTTTTTGCAAGATGGATGACTGTCTACTGGAAAATAAAATAAAACTAAAAGACATATGTTATTGATGATAGCCTAGAAAAAGCATTTGCAACCATGGTAATACAATTTAGCTACAATTGCAATATGATCATGTCATATTCCTGATTGACTATGACTACTGTTACATTTTACCAGCGTTTAATAAAACCAGGTCTCCTTTAGAAAGCCTGTACGTCTTGCCTATCTGTCCGTACACGAAAATTACAATTTTACTGTACAGGTTTGTATACAAAAAGTAAAAGTGAAGCAGCCTAGTCCCATGACTGGGTGCAAGCCCACAGATATGAGTTTGTGTTATAGGTAAAGCAATCAATTTCTCTGTGATGTTGGCTGATGTGAGATTTCCAGGCTTTCTTTATGATTCCTGGCAGCATTTAAACAGCTGTTTTCATAGAAATACTAAAAAAAAAAAACCTTATAGAAAACTACATATTCCAAAGTTCAGCAATTCTCCATTTCTGTCCTCTGATAGGACATCTTGGAAACAATTGCAGGTTGTCCATTTGCTTTGAAAGGTGCTTAGGTGGGCTTCACACATCCAAAATTCATGGTCGTACCACTAACCATGATGTTCAGGCCAGCTATGGGCCTCTTGAACTCATGAGAAGCTGTTGAGTTCAGGTGTCGGAAAATGCCGTTGGACCATAAATGTTGAGCATGTAAGATTGGCCTTAGGGCGGCTTTGCACGTTGCAACATGGCACGTGCGATGTCGGTGGGGTCAAATCGAAAGTGACGCACATCCGGCGTCACTTTCGTCATCGTAGTGTGTAAATCCTAGATGATACGATGAACGAGCGCAAAAGTTACGCTTCCGCGACAGGTCCGATGTTGTTCCTCGTTCCTGTGGCAGCACACATTGCTGTTTGTAAAGCCGCAGGAGCGAGGAACATCTCCTTACCTGCCGCTGGCGGCTATACGGAAGGAAGGAGGTGGGCGGGATGTTTGCATCCTGCTCATCTCCGCCCCTCCGCCGCTATTGGCCGCCTGCCGTGTGACGTCGCTATGACGCCGCACGACCCGCCCCCTTAGGAAGGAGGCGGGTCGCCGGCCAGAGCGACGGTCGCAGGGCAGGTGAGTGCATGTGAAGCTGGCGTTGCGATAATTTTCGCAACACCAGCTATCACAAGATATCGTACCTGCGACAGGGGCGGGGACTATCGCGTGCGACATCGCAGCATCGGCTTGCGATGTGGCAACCTGCAAAGCCCGCCTTAGGCTAGGTTAAGACAGTCAGGCTAGGTTAAGACAGTCATATGAAAAAATGCCCATTTTTCATTCAGAAAAGATAAATGATTTTTCACCCAAGATGTCATCATCAGTATCTCAATTTGTTTTCACACAAACAGCACAGACTAAAAAATGGACAGGTATAAATTGATAAAGTAATAAGGTAACTGGCACTATCATTATCATTACCTTTGAAAAAGAAAAAGTAGAATATTGTAACATTACCTGGTTACAATATAGCAATGTTCAATAACCATTCTGGCCAGAGTTGGTCAGTGTAAACACAGGCTATCCATACGGGTAATGAAAAGACACAAAGTGTTAATGAAATAATTTCTGATTGATTGCTCTCAGTGAGAGAAACAAAATTATAATTTTGTAGTTGTGATACCTTTTAATGGCTAACTAAAATAAAATAAAATGATGTTACAAAGCAAGCTTTCGAGACATCTCAGGTCTCGAAAGTCCCTCTCTAGGCAGGTTTATTCTGGTACCATATTCTTTCCATTTGATGATAATAGATTTGATGGTGCTCTAGAGAATCACCAGAGATCGAGATATTTTTTCTAGAACCCCCTGACTTGTACTTTTCAACAACTTTGTCACTGACATGTTTGGAGATCTCCTTGGTCTTGATGGTGTTTCAAAGAAAAATTGAGGCTCACCGTGATAGATAATCCAAAATTATCCACATTACTTGGAGATTAATCCCGGATCTGGGCTGTCGGTACAATGTTAGAGAAAAAGACGGAGGTCTCCAAAATAAAAATAAGATCCAATTTATTGAAAAAATTATTTAAAATCCATGTCTGGTCAGAGCCACTCAAACGCGTTTCAGGCGTAGAGCCCTTGTTCACTGAGTGTCGAATAGCAACATGGGAAAACATTTAAAGTACACATGACCAAGGGCTCTACGGCATGCAGTTCTGCCTATCTCCCATGTTTTACACTGCAGCTCTACTTGTGCAAATTGGCTCTTTAATATCCCTGTGCACATGCACCACTTTTTAGACCATGTTCACAAATTAGTGTTTGGTGAATTTTCTCCCTCAGTATAAGTACCGTATTTTTCGAACTATAAGATGCACCGGACCATAAGACGCACCCTGGTTTTAGAGGAGGAAAATAGGAAAATAAAATTTTAAGCAAAAAATGTGGTCATGACACACTGTTATGGGGCGAGGATCTGCTGCTGACACTGTTATGGGGGTAATGTCCCCAAATTCTCTACTAAGGTACCCCATCCTGGTAATGATCATCCTGCCTTGTATATATATGTCCCTCATCCTGGTATAGCCACGATCCTGCTATATACTGCCATCCTCGTATGTGCTCCCATCCTGCTATATACCCCATTCTGGTATATGGCCGCATCCTGCTATATACCCCCATCCTGGTATATGACCACATCCTGCTATATACCCCATCCTGGCATATGGAGCATCCTGCTATATACCTTATCCTGGTGTATGGCCGCATACTTTCTTTATACCCCATCCTGGTATATGGCAGCATCCTGCTATATACCCCATCCTGGCATATGTTTGCATCCTGCTATATACCCCCATCCTGGTATATGGCCGCATCCTGCTATATACCCCATCCTGGCGTATGGCCGCATCCTGCTATATATCCCATTCTGGTGTATGGCCGCATCCTGTGGCACACAAAAAAATAAACGTTTATACTCACCTTTCCTCGCTCCACGCAGCATTGCTCCTCCTCCCGTCTGTACCAGCAGCAGTGCCCCTGAACTGTGTGGAGCTAGCCACAATCCCTGCAGCAACGCTTGTCCTTCTGTCTGTGCTGGCCGCGACTGTGTGTGGACACGTGCGCACCGCTAGTCTCCACACACAGCCGCAGCTGGCAGACAGGAGGAGAAGCGATGCTGCAGGGATCGTGGCTGATGAGTATACTGATTCACTGCACCCCGTGCTGATGATGATACGCGGGGGGCACTGATCAGGCTGTAGTTGCCAGGGGTGATCATGTGGGCTGGCTGTTTAGTATGCGCGCATCCCCCGCCCATCATCCCGCCCACCTGTTAGCGCTGGGAGATGATGGGTGGGATGATGGGCGTGCATATGAAATGAGCGGGCCCACGTGGTCACAGTAGATGCTGCTGCAGCCTGCTCATGCCCCCGATGACCCGCGCCACTGCAACACCCTTATTCCCCGCAGCCATGCCCTACATTCAGACTATAAGACACCCCCCCCACTTTCCCCCAACATTTGGGGTAAAAAAAGTGCGTTTTATAGTTCGAAAAATACGGTAAGCCAAAACCAGGAGTGGAACAATCAAAGGAAAACTATAATAGAAACACTGGCACCACTTCTGTATTTATTACCCGACCCTGGTTTTGGCTTACAGTATACTGAGGTAATGAGTAAAAAGCTGTGGAGAAGAAGCGCAATAGGGTTTTACCCCAATAACACACGGGGTAGAGACAGGGAGCAGTAATACTCACCAAGTGAAGTTGTGAAAGTCACAACTACTATGCATATATCTCTGAGATTTGATGTGTTCTTATGCCTGATGGTCCTGAGGAAGGGAGCTGAGACTCCAGAAACGCGTAGACCTGTGCAAAATAAAGATCCATTAATCTGAATACCTGAGAAGTGATCATTGGCGCGGCTCAAATAAACCCTATTTTCCTCTATTGTTCTCCAGTATACTGAGGTAAAAAACTCACTAAATACTCAATGTGTGCACATGGCCTTATACATGCTCAGCCAGCTCAGTTGAACATAGAAGTGTTCAGTATGAGGATTGGGAAGAAAGCTGCGTGCCACAGCTTATCTCCAGGGAGATCAAAAGGATTGGTAGTTTTAGTGCAACATCCTGATCCTTCTTTCCCCAACATAATCTGTCTAAAGCCACGTGCATACATTTGGTAAGTTTTTACCTTAGCATTTGTAAGAGAAAACCAGGAGGGGAACAATCAGACGAAAAGTATAATAGAAACTCGAGCACCACTTCTGTATATATCACCCACACCTGTTTCTTCTACACTCATGAACATAAGCAGATGTGTACACCCGACTTCAGTTGAGATTCAATGTGAATGAACACAGCCACGAGCATGCACAAAATTTCCAGGGTCTGGCGGTGACACCAGCTTATGGAAATCATGTTATCACACCGGCAAGGGCATGATGACACGGAAAGAGGGCCGACTAGTCTTGAAAAACAATGCCCCATCGACTAGTCAGGGCCCTAATTAGCATAGAAACAGCGCAGGTTATTACTCTTTTCTAACAGATATGAATGCTGATGGAGGGCATTGGGGACAGATTGCCTTTAAATTAACATACAATGTTCAATCCCCTCACCCCGTTCATCATAAGGGCCTAAAGCCCTTTCATGCAGCCAATATCATCCTACGAGAGGACAATGACCCAAAGCACACCTCCAAATTATGCATGAACTATTTGGAGAAGAAGCAGGCAGCTGGTATTCTATCTGTAATGGAGTGGCCAGCCCAGTCACCAGATCTCAACCCTATTGAGCTGTTGTGGGAGCAGCTTGACCATATGGGACGCAAAAAGTGCCCATCAAGCCAATCCAACTTGTGGGAGGAGCTTATGGAAGCATGGGGTGAAATATCTCCAGATTACCACAGCAAATTAACAGCTAGAATGCCAAAGGTCTGCAAAGCTGTAATTGTCACGGTCGAGGAGGACGCCACTGCGCTGCGCTCGCTAACGCTCGGGTCCGGCGCTGCTGCGATGGCTGCTTGGTGGCTCGAGCGGTGGGCCGGATCCGGGGAATCGAGCGGTGCTCCTCGCCCGTGAGTGAAAGGGGTGGTTGGTTTGGGGAATTTAGTCCGTGACACCACCCACGGGTCGTGGTGAAGATAGGCACCACTGCTGCTGATGACAGGGATCCCGGGGGCGATGGTAAGGAGCAGATGGGATGTTGTTTTCCCCCTCCGTGGATAGGGGTTGGTGGTCCCAGGGCCCGATGATGTGACGGGGAGGCAGGGTTGGTGAGGTGCAGGGTTGCAGGGATAGCGCGGTGCGGTGCTGGATGGCACGGGTGTACTCACTCAGCAAGAAAGGTACAAAGTCCTCGGTAAACCAAACGGCTGGATGGACAGGTCCCGCAGCCGGCTGCAGTGTCTCTCCCCGGACAGGTGATGGCGGCTGTCTTTCCCTGCACCTTGATGTTCTCCTTCTGACTACTATGGATTCCCAACGGTAGTCCGCTCCCCAGTGTATGGGTACCGGAGGAGCCCGTTTGCCCGCAGGCGCTGGCCCTTGGGTCTCTAGCCTTAGGCGGTAGCTGTATACCCTCACGGTGTGGGCGGTTGCCTTCAATCGGGACTTTTGCTGTTATGAAACCCCTGGGGTTCCAGTCACATTTGGATCTGACTATTGACGGCGGCTCCAAGCCTGGTCGGGGTCCGATGGCCATGCCTGGGTGTGCTGGCTTCACTTCGCTCCCTGGTCGGTACCGGCGGGCCTTCGCCCGACCCCAGTCCTACGGTTCCACGTTGCTTCACCACTCCTGCAGACGGCCACTACCGTCTGCCAACCTTGCTGTCAGTGCCTGGGCCACAAACCCAGACACCCAAGTGTTCACTCCTCACTCTTCAAACTCCAAACTCTGTCACTTTTCCCACCTCCAGGCCTGTGAACTCCTCGGTGGGTGGGGCCAACCGCTTGGCTCCGCCCCACCTGGTGTGGACATCAGACACTGGAGGGAGGCAACAAGGGTTTTTGTTTGGCTGGTGTCCCTGTCTAATGGGGGTGGGGGTGTTTGTGTGTTATCTGTGACGACCTGGCTAGTCCAGGGCGCCACATAATTGCTGCAAAGGAGCATTCTGTGACGAAAGCAAAGTTTGAAGGAGAAAATTATTATTACAAGTAAAAATCATTATTTCTAACCTAGTCAATATCTGGACTATACTTTCTATTCATTGTGCACATCATTTAATAAATAAAAGCATGATTTTTCATGGAAAAGACATAATTGTCTGGGTGACCCCAAACTTTTGAACTGTAGTGTATATATGAGAGCAATCACAGCTACTTACATTGCACTAATCAGTACCTGAAATACAGTTTTCAGAGAAAATATTCAGTATATCTGGATCTTAGCCCAAGCACTGACCCTCAATGATTGACAGCCTTTCCTGTATGCCTGCAAAAATTAACATATTAACATATGAATGCCACTCCAATTAACATTTACCATGCTCTTTCTTGCAGTGGCATCTGCTGGCTTCTTTCAATTAGGAGATCGGATAGATGCCCTTTTATACAGAGATCTATCGTGAAGAAAGATCCTATTTAAGCTGGAATTAAATGCTGACTTATGATTTTAATATTGCATCTATGATAGCTTATGTATAGTTGAGAATAGTTTTCTACATTCAGAACATGTCTGTGAAAGTGAGATGTCACAGAGGAGCTGGAGGGGCTCAGACAATATTGGAGGTCTAGAAGGCAGTGCATAGTAAGCTGTTTGAATACCCAATACACTTTTGCAATATTGATTCAATAGGTGTTTCCTTTGAGCATGTCTGAGGGTAATTTTGAGTTACTGGTTCCTCAACATGGTGAAATCATATCTATATATCAGGCGAATTATTCATCTTTGGGTATTCAGCACTTACACTGAAAGATAATCGTGATTGAGTGTTCTTACAAATGCTCATGACCATTGAGGAAGGATTCTCCAGTCGTGCTGTATGTGTGTTACCCACCAATACCATCTGTAAATAATACACGAACTGCATGTGACTTGGTTTAAAATTGGCCACAGCAGCCTTTATTACCTATTATTTACATACTAACACAAGGGGGCGCCGTCCAACGGGCGACCCCAACAAATAACAATAGGTAACACAGTAACCAATACAGTAAATATACAACCCTGAGTAGGCCCAGTCCAGGAACCACTTCTCACCCCAGTATCCCTGGCCGCAACACACCGACCCAGAGATGAGGTATTAATCACCTATGGATTAACCCCCCAACTTTGCAGAACCCCGTGCCTGCAACATCCCGGAACCTGGAGCCACCATACCAAGATGGTGTCTCTCTGTCCAGTTACCATTGCCTTCAACCGCCTCTGGACCAGACCTACCCCCCGCTGCTGTGACAAAGAAACAACCCAGACCAAATTCCCCTCGGCATTATACACAAGGGAGGGTGGGCGGGGATCGTTCCATATCCGGAAGTCAAGAGAGAGGGGGTAAGTCAAAGTCCTTTACTTACACCCCTCAACTATCCCACCTCTTCCTCCAGGGAACTCCTCCTACCCACCAATCCCTTTACTCTGCCTTATAAACAAACCATTCCTGTTTCCATTAACCCCATCACTCCTTCCCTTCCCTCTAGTCATGTCGCCCCTCCACCCTATGGGTTCCATGGCTTTCTTTTCATGATCATTTTGCAGTGTAAACAGGCTGCAAAATGCTCATTTATTGGGTGAAATGATCTTTTGCACAACACACAAGATCTTCATTCTTGGCAGTGCATCGTTGTCTGAAAACAGACCTTGCACTGCTGAAAACTTTGGCTGCATGTACGCACTGTGGTCTATTACATATTACTCAGTGTGCATCGTTTTCTTTGGTCTTCCTGTGTAAACAAGCTATTAAGCAACTCAATATCGACGGGTTTGGCCAACAGTCTAATGTGTTATGGAGCCCCAGACCAGGAGCGTATGTAGGGGGGTCGAGGAGGGCATTTGTCATGGGAACTACTGGCAGGGGGTACTATTGTGATGTCTCATGCAGCGGTCAAACGTGTCTTGCTGGCGGCTGCTTATTGCCACCCCTGGAGTGGAATTCGTCAGTTCTCTATTAGCCAGCTGTCAAGCTGCCAGTCGGCTCAGAGTCAGAGAAGGAGTAACACGCCGGCTGCCTGCAATTAACTGTACTCGTGTCTTTCAGGCGCATGTGTCGCGGGCGGAGGAGGGGACGCCGCGCTCTCCCACTGCTCGGGTCCGGCTGCCGCGGCTGCTGCTGCTCGGTGGCTCTAATAATAAGCATAATTATTAAGGACATACTGGAAGTTGTATGTTCATGCAATACAAATGTATATGGGTCTGACCTGACATTACAATTGATGTTCCATGTACTGATGGTGGCTCTAGTGGTGAATTTATATATAGTGGTGGTCCTGGTGATGTATACCTGTGCTGATGGTGGTTCTGGTGATGCATTAATTTACTGATGGTGGTTCTGGTGTTGTATTCATGTACTGCTGGTGGTTCTTGTGTGAGGTATTTCTGTACTGCTGGTGGTTATGGTGATGTACTTCTATAATGCTCATGGGTATGGTGATTTACACACGTGGTCAAAATTGTTGGTACCCCTCGTTTAATGAAAGAAAAACCCACAATGGTCACAGAAGTAACTTGAATATGACAAAAGTAATAATAAATAAAAAAATCTATGAAAATGAACAAATGAAAGTCAGACATTGGTTTTCAACTATGCTTCCACAGGATATTTTAAAAAAATAAAACTCATGAAATTGGCCTGGACAGAAATGATGGTACCCCTGAAAAGAATGTGACAAAAGGGACATGTTAAATCAAGATGTGTCCACTACTTACCATCACAGGTGTCTACAATCTTGTAATCAGTAAGTGGGCCTGTACATAGGGCTACAGATACTCACTGTGCTGTTTGGTGACATGGTGTGAACCACACTCAACATGAACCAGAGGAAGCGAAGGAAAGAGTTGTCTCAGGAGATTAGATAGAAAATTATAAAACAAGTATGTTAAAGGTAAAGGTTATAAGACCATCTCCAAGCAGCTTGATGTTCCTGTGACTACAGTTGTACATATTATTCAAAAATTTAAAATCCATGGGATTGTAGCCAACCTCCCTGGACGTTGCCACAGGAGGAAAATTAATGACAAATCAAAGAGACAGATAATACAATTGATAACAAAAGAGCCTAGAAAAACTTCTGAAGAGATTAAAGGTGAACTTCAAGCTCAAGGAACATCAGTGTCAGAACGCAACATTCGTCATTGTATGAGCCAAAGTGGACTTCATGAAAGACGACCAAGGAGGACATCATTGTTGAAAAAAAAAATAATAAAAAAAGCAAGACTGGAATTTTCCAAACTACATGTTGACAAGCCACAAAGCTTCTGGGAGAATGTCCTATGGATAGATGAGACAAAAATGGTACTTTTTGGCAAGGCACATCAGCTCTATGTTCACAGAAGGAAAAGTGAAGCATATCAAGAAAAGAACATTGTCCCTACTGTGAAACAAGGAGGAGGCTCCGTTATGTTCTGGGGCTGCTTTGCTGCATCTGGCACAGGGTGTCTTGAATCTGTGCAGGGTACAATGAAAGCTCAAGACTAACAAGGGATTCTAGAAAGAAATGTGCTGCCCAGTGTCAGAAAGCTTGGTTTCAGTCGCAGGTCATGGGTCTTGCAACAGGATAATGACCCAAAACACACAGCTAAAATCACCCAAGAATGGCTAAGAGGAAAACATTGGACTATTCTGAAGTGGCCTTCTGTGAGTCCTGACCTAAATCCTATTGAGCATCTTTGGAAAGAGCTGAAACATGCCATCTGGAAAAGGCAACTTTCAAACAGGAGACAACTGGAGCAGTTTGCTCTTGAAGAGTGGGACAAATACCTCTCGAGAGGTGCAGAAGTCTCATTGACAGTTACAGGAATCGTTTGATTGCAGTGATTGCCTCAAAAGGTTGTGCAACAAAATATTAAGTTAAGGGACCATCATTTCTGTCCAGGCCTGTTTCATGAGTTTTATTTTTTAAAAAAATTCTGTGGAAACATGGTTGAAAAGCAACACGGTCTGACTTTGATTTGCTTATTTTCATAGATTTTTTTATTTATTATTACTTTTGTTAAATTCAAGTTATTTCTGTGACCATTGTGGGTTTTTCTTTCATTATAAAAGGGGTACCAACAATTTTGACCATGTGTGTACATACACCTGGTAGTTCTGGTGAGGTATTTCTGTACTGCTAGTGGTTCTGTTGATTTATGTACTGATTGGGGTTGTGATGCTGTGTTTCTGTACTGATGGGGTATTCCTGTGTTGTTATTGGTTCTGATCCTGCACACATGTAGCAATTTAAAACTTGGAAGATTACATGATACATAGCTGTATTACTAAAGTGTTGCTTTGTCTGACAAGTTAAGTACTGTGTTTTTATTTATGGTATCAACATTAAAGAGGTTGGCCAAGTTTGTGATGAAAGTTTGCAGCAACTCTATGTGAATGCAGACTTCTGAATTCTCACAGCATGCATACTGCAAGCTGTCAGGATTCTCTGGTGCAAGCAGTGAGGATGAGAGGTCATGAAACCACAAGTATATGATTTGAATATATGCGGTCACATGCCAACTAGACATACTGTAACGACCAAGCCGGCATCCTCGCACTTTCCTGCTACCTTCCATCAGCGAGGACATCGGTTTTCTCACCTATCCAGGTGTCTTGCGGTGGTGGTCCCGTCCCCGGCCCATGCTGCTGCCTCCTGGAGCATCTGTATATTTTGCAGGCTTCCGGCCTCTGCCGATAGAGCGCGCCCATGGCCACACCCCCTTTCTTAAAGGGCCAGCGTCCTTCTAACTCCAGTTGCAGTTACTTTAGACAGCAATGCCCTATGAGAGGTGCCTGGGCAACGAGTTCATACATTGCTAGATCTTAGGTCCCCTAACACTGTGCTGCTGCTGTTACATTGTGCTAGTCCTGTTGCTGTTACCTGTTTGTATTACAGAGTGCTCCTGCCGTTACCTCTATCTGCTGCTGCTGTCACAAGCCACTACACTGGCTGCCTACCACGATACCCCCTGCCACATGGTATCATCACCAGATACTGCAGTTCATCCATCCATCTGTCCATCCATTCATCCCGGATGGAACCTTGACATCTGCTGATGCTGCTGTAACCTATTATCATAGACTGTTGTTTCCACCTCCCTGGGGTCAGCCTTCGCAGCACCAGTCTTAAGGGGTGGCACCCAGAATCACACCTGCAGCGTAACACCCTCACCATCAGGGGCTCTGGAGAAAACCAGGTGTAGGTTCATAGTCAAGCCCCTCTGGGTTTTATGTGTTTGGTGGCTCAGTGGGTGTACTAATATCCCAGGCTCGCCTGGCGAGCATAACACATGTGCTATCTCGCTCAATACAAGTGAATTGAGAGAGGACAAACACATCTAGTTGGAATGCAGCCAGAAGTATGCAAATTGCATACTTGTACTCACATGACGGTCCAGTCTTGCCACCGGCACATGAAAATGTACAGTGCGCATGTTGTGAGAATTCAGAAATCTGCAGTCACAAACTGTGACAGTAGATTTTTATCACAGGTAAACCCTGGTAAATATACGGTAACATTAAGCACTGCAGCATGCCCCTTCCTAACTATGTGTAATACACTGTCAGGATTCAGCCCGGCTTGCCAATTCCAGTGATCATTACATGACCACTTATTCTATCATCTCTTCCTGCTTATCTCAGGAAAGCAATTGCTGTACTATTTCACTGAACATTGAGAGAATTGGGAAAAGCAGCACGTTAGTATGCAAATCCCATATTAGTGGTCACAGGACTAGGACTACTCAAATCGCATGAGTGGAGGGGGGAGCGTCAAACTGAACTCTTACCCCATGTGACAGAAAACCTAGATTCACCTCTGCCCAGACAATTTATCGTCTGGAAAAATATCGATTCGGCATGTCTGATTTTAGAAGTGCACAGCTAAATGAGTGCGCTTGTGTATGAGAGAATTAGCCAAGATGGCTGCTGGCCAAAGTATCAATTGGACAACAGTTATCTAATGTGTATGTTTGGCTTAAAAGGCTCATACATTTGGGTTGGCAAGTGTTCACTAGGCAAAGAAATTTACTTTACGGCTGTGATGCTAGTCTCTACTCATGGGCTACCCATCAGTCCTGGTCGTCAAAAGGTCCAGGGTCAAATACCAAGAGGACTCATCATAAACAAAGTCGTGAGAGGTGTAGTCGGGTCATGGTCCAAGGTCAAAATTCCAGGAAGGCAACAAATCCAGACAAAGAGGCTAGGGAAAAGGATCCTCAGAAGCAGTGTCCAAGGTCAGTAAACAATAGATCAGATTGAGCACAGAAACAACAGGCATGCAAAAACCACCATGCTAAAACCAGCAAATTAAATACAGTGGCATGCAAAAGTTTAGGCACCGCTGGGTAACATTACTGTTATTGTGAACAGTTAAATGGTTAAAGGGGTATTCCCATCTGCAAGATCCTATCCCAATATGTAGTATATATAATAATATTAGCAAATACCTCCAATTAGACATGTAGTATAGTTCTTCTTATTCACTATGTCACTTACCTAATGTTCAGGGCATTGCAGGACCTTAGGTATCCATGGTTATGACCACGAGCAACTGACTAACTAACTGTAGCCATGTGCGTGGTTGTAAGTATGGATACCTAACTTTCTGCAATGCCCTGAACATGATGAAAGCGACATAGTGAATCAGGAGAACTATACTACACTTCTAATTGGAGGCATTTGATAATATTATTATTATTACACCTATTGCATGCAATATTATGATAGAATCTTGGACATGGGAATAACTCTTTAAGCAAATTGAAGATGAAATGATTTCTAAAAGGCATAAAGTTAAGGATGATACATTTCCTTTGTATTCTAGGCAAAAAAAAAAAATCTTCTACATTTTAAAATTAACAAAAAAGGAAAATGGGCCGATACAAAAGTTTGGGCACCCCGTATGAGTAGTACCAAGTATCACCCCTTTGGCAAATATCACTGCTTGTAAACGCTTTTTGTGACCAGCCAAGAGTCTTTCAATTCTTGTTTGAATGATTTTCATCCATTCTTCCTCAGGAAAGTCTTCCAGTTCTGTGAGATTCCTGGATCGCCTTGAATGCACTGCTCTATTGAGGTCTAAAGCATTTACATCCAAGAACTATCTGAACACAGATTTTTTCAAAGGTTTTATGGACGGATAAGAGTTTTTCTTGATGGATCAGATGGATGAGCCCATGGCTAGTTTAGAAACAGGCACATACCTCCTCTCTAACTAACACTAGAAGTCCCAGAGAGGGGTCATTTAACATTTCTACCTTTGGAACCCAGAGACGGGTCGAATGACCTGAAGAATTTTAGCTAACATCTATAATCACCGTCTTTTGTTCTGTAATTAAGGCCATTACTGTCGCACCACGGGAGGTTGTTGTTGTCCATTGAGTTTAGCCATTTAGTTTCTAGTTAGGGAACCGTCACACTTTAGCGACGCTCCAGCGATCAGACCTGGTCAGGATCGCTGGTGCGTCACTACATGGTCGCTGGTGAGCTGTCAATCAGGCAGATCTCACCAGCGACCAGTGACCAGCCCCCAGCGACGCGTGGAAGCGATGCTGCGCTTGGTAACTAAGGTAAATATCAGGTAACCAAGTGCTTGGTTACCCGATATTTACCTTGGTTACCAGCGCACACCGCTTAGCGCTGGCTCCCTGCACTCGTAGCCAGAGTACACATCGGGTTAATAAGCAAACCGCTTTGCTTATTTACCTGATGTCCGGCTACGTATGCAGGGAGCAGGGAGCCGCCACTGGCAGCCTGAGAGCGGCGGACGCTAGTAACCAAGGTAAATATCGGGTTACCAAGCAAAGCACTTCGCTTGGTTACCCAATATTACCGCAGGCTGTCAGAAGCCGGCTCCCTGCACATTCAGGATTGTTGCTCTCTCGCTGTCAAACACAGCGATGTGTGCTTCACAGCGGCAGAGCAACGTCCAAAAAATGAACCAGCACTGTGTGTGTAACGAGCAGCGATTTCACAGCAGGGGCCAGGTCGCTGCTCAGTGTCACACACAGCGAGATCGCTAATGAGGAACTGGTGCGTCACAAAAACCGTCACTCAGCAGCGATCTCGCTAGCGATTTCGCTATGTGAGAAGTACCCCTTAGTTCTATTCAGTTTATTGAATGTCATTTGACTCTTTCGGGACTTCAGCGGGGAGCTTGAAATTTCTGGGACTTCTAGTGCTAAGACACCAGTAAAGTGTAGGCAAAGTACTGCTATGGACTGGTATTATTAAAGGAACTCGTCAGGTGCAATATGCACCCAGAACCATGAGCAGTTCTGGGTGTATATTGCTAATCCCTGCCTAACAGTCCCACCCTATAGATAAAGAGATCTTTAGAAAAAGTATTTCTAAAAATTCTTTATAAAATGCTAATGAGGCCAGGGACTAGTCACAAAGGTGTTAGTTTCCTTGGCTAGTTGGCCTCCTAAGCATGTAGCACGCATTTGTGCGTGTGCTAACATGCTAATGAATTTGCAGCATCAGATGCATGGTCGCTCTCACTTCTCTGCTGCCACCGTGCCCGACGCTGGACTTCGTCTCAGTGCGCATGATCCCTGGACTTCCAGTCATGTGCACTATGAAGTCGGGTATACGCCTCCCGGCTTTAAACTGGTGTAGTGCGCATGACCGGAAGTGCCAGGGACTTCTGATCATGCACATTGACCATAGGGACATAGGCCCAGCGTTCTGAGGTGTTGGAATGGACACAGGTACGCGCGTTGCTGCCGATGTTGACGCTGGGCAGTGGGCACTGAAAAGCATGTTAGCACGCTCCCGTGGGTATCCTAACATGCTAAGAGGGCGGAATGAGCGCAGGAACTAATGCCTTTGCGACTAGTCCCTGCGCTCATTAGCATATCATAAAAGATCTTTAGAAATAGTTTTTCTAAAGATCCTTTTATCTATGCTACTAGATACAGGGACAGGCAGGGTTTAGGAATATGCACCCCGACGTGCTCGTGGATCTGTGTGCATGTTGCACCTGACAGGTTCCCTTTAAAGATCAGCTAGTTGGACCTTTTAGGATTGAAGATGTACTCAAAATGAATTCCCAAACCCACTACCAGTTTTTAGAAGACAATTAATATTATCTGCCACATACGCTCAAGACCCTGAACTGATGGCTTAGATGGCTGTCCATAAGTAGATAGTTTAGCAGACAGGCATCTTGGCTGTCGTTTCTACATACATCTGTCGGGGGCCCCCATATGCATTAGACTATGGTCTGATCCCATCGTTATCAGTGAGTTCATCTAACATTAGTCTAATGTAGAGGTCTCAAACATGCGGCCCCTGAAGCTGCTTTTTGCGGCCCGCATGATAATCGCAGCTCTATGCCGAGAGCCGGCGCCAGCAGGCAGGGTTTTATAGTATAGTTGAATCATTTGCGGTGCCGCGCAGAGGAGCTGTGTGCACTACACCAATGGATGACGCACTCAATCAGATGCAAGGAGGTGATGTCGCTGTATGATGTCAACTCCTTGCATCTGACTGGCCGGCGGCAGCCATTAGTATAGTGCTCAGAGCGCCTCTGCGCGGAACCGCAAATGATTCAACTGTACTATAAAATCATGACTGCCGGCACCGGCTCCCAACATAGAGCTGCGATCGTCAGCTGCAAACAGCAGGTATGTGCCCACGATCCTGACTGCGGGGCTGCGAGTCTCCTCTGCAGGAGAACACAGGAGACCGCAACTGCTCATACCCACTATCAGGGTTCGGGCAACTCCGGTCTCCTTGCTGTATTCTCAGTACGGAGGACACTTGCGACTCTGAAAACCGCACTGCAGGTCAGTGTTTGCTGCGGGCCGCACACGTACAGTGGATGGGATTTCTAGAAATCCTATCCACTCTGCTTCTACTGTACAACCCAGCGCTCTGGACGCAGCTGAAACATGCTGCCTCCAAAATGCTGCAAACACTGATCAGCACGCAGCCTAATAGGAGGGAACGGGAGGAAAGGTGAGAAGAATTTTTTTTTTTGC
The DNA here is from genome assembly GCF_048569485.1 of Anomaloglossus baeobatrachus. Classification (NCBI taxonomy): domain Eukaryota; kingdom Metazoa; phylum Chordata; class Amphibia; order Anura; family Aromobatidae; genus Anomaloglossus; species Anomaloglossus baeobatrachus. The sequence goes on from NC_134357.1 coordinate 321,496,619, forward strand.
GTTTGTGAAGAGCAGCATAATAGGGGACAAGGATGAAGGCACAAGGATGGGCACAATACCACAAGGATCAGAAGAATACTACAAGGATGGGCAGAATACTACAGGGATGAGCAGAATACTACAAGGATGGGCACAATACTACAAGGATGGGCAGAATACTACAAGGATGGGCAGAATATTACAAGGATGGACACAATACTACAAGGATGGGCACAATACTACAAAGATGGGCACAATACTACAGGGCACAGGGATGAGCACAATACTACAGGGCACAAGTATTTACAATATTACAAGGATGGGCACAATACTACAGGGCAAAAGGATGGGAGACATTACTACAGGGTACAAGGATGAGAGCATAACTACAGGGCACAAAGATGGGCACATTACTCAGGGTACAAGGAAGGGGCACATTACTATAGGGCACAAGCATGAGAGACATTACTACAGGGCACAAGGATGAGGACATTGCTACAGTGTGGGTGACATAACTACAGGACACAAGGATGTACATATTAGGCTGCTTTCACACATCCGGTTTTTGCTGAGCGGCACAAAACGGCGCTTTGCAGAAAAAACGCAACCGTTTTTTTTTGCCGCCGGTTGCGTTTTTTCCGCATAGACTTGCATTAGCGCCATATTGTGCCGCATGGCCTTGCAATGCGTCCGGTTTTTGCCGGATGCGGCATATTTAGCCCATGCGGCGGCCGGATGGAACGTTGCCTGGCATGTTTTTTTGTGCGGCGAAAAACCCGCATCGCACCGGATCCGGCGCGATTTACAATACAAGCCTATGGACGCCAGATGCGGCGTCCTGCAGCAAAAACCGCATCCGGCCGCCGGATGCGTTTTTTTGCACTGCGCATGCTCAGTATCAAGTCGCAGCCGTCAAAAAACGGACGGGCCGCATGGAAAAACTTATGCAGCGGATCCGTTTTTTTCGCCGCATCCGTTGAATAGGTTTTTGAGCCGGATTGAGCCGCACTGCAAAAAACGGATGTGTGAAAGCAGCCTTATACAGGACACAAGGGAGATATTACTACAGGATGTTAGCCAAGATGACTGTATGATGCTGCTACTTGTAAACAATAGAAGTAGGGGATAAAATGTAAAGTAAAATATTCAAAATAAAGCATGACTTTTTTTGCCATTAAAAAATATTTATATATATATATACAGTGCCTACAAGTAGTATTCAACCCCCTGCAGATTTAGCAGGTTTACACATTCGGAATTAACTTGGCATTGTGACATTTGGACTGTAGATCAGCCGGGAAGTGTGAAATGCACTGCAGCAAAAAAGAATGTTATTTCTTTTTTTTTTTTTCTTTTTTTTTAAATTGAGAAAAGTTTATTCAGAGGGTCATTTATTATTCAACCCCTCAAACCACCAGAATTCTGTTTGGTTCCCCTAAAGTAATAAGAAGTATTTCAGGCACAAAGAACAATGAGATTCACATGTTTGGATTAATTATCTCTTTTTCCAGCCTTTTCTGACTAATTAAGACCCTCTCCAAACTTGTGAACAGCACTCATACATGGTCAACATGGGAAAGACAAAGGAGCATTCCAAGGCCATCAGAGACAAGATCGTGGAGGGTCACAAGGCTGGCAAGGGGTACAAAACCCTTTCCAAGGAGTTGGGCCTACCTGTCTCCACTGTTGGGAGCATCATCCGGAAGTGGAAGGCTTATGGAACTACTGTTAGCCTTCCACGGCCAGGACAGCCTTTGAAAGTTTCCTCCCATGCCGAGGCCAGGCTTGTTCGAAGAGTCAAGGCTAACCCAAGGACAACAAGGAAGGCGCTCCGGGAAGATCTCATGGCAGTGGGGACATTGGTTTCAGTCAATACCATAAGTAACGTACTCCACCGCAATGGTCTCCGTTCCAGACGAGCCCGTAAGGTACCTTTACTTTCAAAGCGTCATGTCAAGGCTCGTCTACAGTTTGCTCATGATCACTTGGAAGACTCTGAGACAGACTGGTTCAAGGTTCTCTGGTCTGATGAGACCAAGATCGAGATCTTTGGTGTCAACCACACATGTGACGTTTGGAGACTGGATGGCACTGCATACGACCCCAAGAATACCATCCCTACAGTCAAGCATGGTGGTGGCAGCATCATGCTGTGGGGCTGTTTCTCAGCCAAGGGACCTGGCCATCTGGTCCGCATCCATGGGAAGATGGATAGCACGGCCTACCTGGAGATTTTGGCCAAGAACCTCCGCTCCTCCATCAAGGATCTTAAGATGGGTCGTCATTTCATCTTCCAACAAGACAACGACCCAAAGCACACAGCCAAGAAAACCAAGGCCTGGTTCAAGAGGGAAAAAATCAAGGTGTTGCAGTGGCCTAGTCAGTCTCCTGACCTTAACCCAATTGAAAACTTGTGGAAGGAGCTCAAGATTAAAGTCCACATGAGACACCCAAAGAACCTAGATAACTTGGAGAAGATCTGCATGGCGGAGTGGGCCAAGATAACTCCAGAGACCTGTGCCGGCCTGATCAGGTCTTATAAAAGACGATTATTAGCTGTAATTGCAAACAAGGGTTATTCCACAAAATATTAAACCTAGGGGTTGAATAATAATTGACCAATACTTTTATGTTGAAAATTTATTAAAATGTAACTGAGCAACATAACTTGTTGGTTTGTAAGATTTATGCATCTGTTAATAAATCCTGCTCTTGTTTGAAGTTTGCAGGCTCTAACTTATTCGCATGTTATCAAGCCTGCTAAATCTGCAGGGGGTTGAATACTACTTGTAGGCACTGTATATATATATATATATATATATATATATATATATATATATATATTATATATATAAACGTAACTAAACAAAAAGGTGCATGTTTGTTATAATCAAGCAAAAATTGTTCAAAATAGTATAGTGATCCAAAGGTGTATAGAAAAATACATGGAATCATTAAAAATGTCACTTTGTCCTGCAAAGAATGCGACCCCCCCCTCAATTTTTTTTCTATGTGCGGTCCATTCCTCCATCTGAGTTTGAGACCCCTAGTCTAATGTGTATGAGACTTCAGTTAGGAGAGCTCCAATGAACACAAGCAACATGACCTTGGCCTAGTCAGGCAGACCATCACTAGACATAAACAAGTCACCTTAGTTATTTCCTTAAGTTTAAAGGTTAAAGTTTTAAGTTATCTCCCTTAAGTTGAACGTTATCCCCTATCTGTGGAATGGGTAACTTTCGATTGCTGGGGGTCTGACTACTGGGAACGCTCCAATGCTGAGAATTGGGGCTGTTCGTTTCTCAGAGCCAGTGGGAGTCTCAGTGATGGGGAAGTTATTCCTTAGCCCACAGATAGGGAAAATCTTCGGGACATACTAAAAAGAATGATGAAAAGGAATAAATAGAATGAAGATAACTTATTAGGTGTATATTATGTAGATGTATAAAAGGTTTCTTGGGCAAGTTAGACATGAAATAAACATGAAATATCTGTAGGTAATAATAAAATTAACACATATCCCATATAACCAGGTGTATATTATGTTACCTGAGCATTATAGGTGTGGAATGATCATGAAATATCTGTAGATCATAGGAAAATGAATGCATATGGCATATAACCAGGTGTATATTATTTTACCTGATCGTTCATTTTCCTATTATCTACAGATATTTCATGATCATTCCACGCCTATAATGCTCATGTAACGTAATATACACCTGGTTATATGGCATATGCGTTCATTTTCCTGTAATCTACAGATATTTCATGATCATTCCACACCTATAATGCTCAGGTAAAATAATATACACCTGGTTATATGGCATATTTGTTTATTCTCCTATTATCTACAGATATTCCATGATCATTCCACACCTATAATGCTCAGGTAACATAATATACACCTGGTAATTTGGCATATGCGTTGATTTTCCTATTATCTACAGATATTTCGTGATCATTCCACACCTATAATGCTCAGGTAACATAATATACACCTGGTTATATGCCATATGCGTTCAATTTCCTATTATCTACATATATTTCATGATCATTCCACACCTATAATGCTCAGGTAACATAATATATACCTGGTTATATGCCATATGCGTTCATTTTCCTATTATCTACAGATATTTCATGATCATTCCACACCTATAATGCTCAGGTAACATAATATACACCTGGTTATATGCTATATACGTTCATTCTCCTATTATCTACAGATATTTCATGATCATTCCACACCTATAATGCTCAGGTAACATAATATACACCTGGTTATATGCTATATACGTTCATTCTCCTATTATCTACAGATATTTCATGATCATTCCACACCTATAATGCTCAGGTAACATAATATACACCTGGTTATATGCCATATGCATTCATTCTCCTATTATCTACACATATTTCATGATCATTCCACACTTATAATGCTCAGGTAACATAATATACACCTGGTTATATGAGATATGTGTTCATTCTCCTATTATCTACAGATATTTCATGATCATTCCACACCTATAATGCTCAGGTAACATAATACACACCTGGTTATATGGCATATGCGTTCATTTTCCTATTATCTACAGATATTTCATGATCATTCCACACCTATAATGCTCAGGTAACATAATATACACCTGGTTATATGCCATATGCGTTCATTTTCCTATTATCTACAGATATTTCATGATCATTCCACACCTATAATGCTCAGGTAACATAATATACACCTGGTTATATGCCATATGCGTTCATTTTCCTATTATCTACAGATATTTCCTGATCATTGCACGCCTATAATGCTCAGGTAACATAATATACACCTGGTTATATGGCATATGCGTTCATTCTCCTATTATCTACAGATATTTCCTGATCATTGCACGCCTATAATGCTCAGGTAACATAATATACACCTGGTTATATGCCATATGCATTCATTTTCCTGTAATCTACAGATATTTCATGATCATTCCACACCTATAATGCTCAGGTAACATAATATACACCTGGTTATATGCCATATGCATTCATTTTCCTGTAATCTACAGATATTTCCTGATCATTGCACGCCTACAATGCTCAGGTAACATAATATACACCTGGTTATATGGCATATGCGTTCATTCTCCTATTATCTACAGATATTTCCTGATCATTGCACGCCTATAATGCTCAGGTAACATAATATACACCTGGTTATATGCCATATGCATTCATTTTCCTGTAATCTACAGATATTTCATGATCATTGCACACCTATAATGCTCAGGTAACATAATATACACCTGGTTATATGCCATATGCATTCATTTTCCTGTAATCTACAGATATTTCATGATCATTGCACACCTATAATGCTCAGGTAACATAATATACACCTGGTTATATGCCATATGCGTTCATTCTCCTATTATCTACAGATATTTCCTGATCATTGCACGCCTATAATGCTCAGGTAACATAATATACACCTGGTTATATGGCATATGCGTTCATTCTCCTATTATCTACAGATATTTCCTGATCATTGCACGCCTATAATGCTCAGGTAACATAATATACACCTGGTTATATGCCATATGCATTCATTCTCCTGTAATCTACAGATATTTCCTGATCATTGCACGCCTATAATGCTCAGGTAACATAATATACACCTGGTTATATGGCATATGCGTTCATTCTCCTATTATCTACAGATATTTCCTGATCATTGCACACCTATAATGCTCAGGTAACATAATATACACCTGGTTATATGCCATATGCATTCATTTTCCTGTAATCTACAGATATTTCATGATCATTGCACGCCTATAATGCTCAGGTAACATAATATACACCTGGTTATATGGCATATGCGTTCATTCTCCTATTATCTACAGATATTTCCTGATCATTGCACGCCTATAATGCTCAGGTAACATAATATACACCTGGTTATATGCCATATGCATTCATTCTCCTATTATCTACAGATATTTCCTGATCATTGCACACCTATAATGCTCAGGTAACATAATATACACCTGGTTATATGCCATATGCATTCATTTTCCTGTAATCTACAGATATTTCATGATCATTGCACACCTATAATGCTCAGGTAACATAATATACACCTGGTTATATGCCATATGCATTCATTCTCCTGTAATCTACAGATATTTCCTGATCATTGCACGCCTATAATGCTCAGGTAACATAATATACACCTGGTTATATGGCATATGCGTTCATTCTCCTATTATCTACAGATATTTCCTGATCATTGCACACCTATAATGCTCAGGTAACATAATATACACCTGGTTATATGCCATATGCATTCATTTTCCTGTAATCTACAGATATTTCATGATCATTGCACGCCTATAATGCTCAGGTAACATAATATACACCTGGTTATATGGCATATGCGTTCATTCTCCTATTATCTACAGATATTTCCTGATCATTGCACGCCTATAATGCTCAGGTAACATAATATACACCTGGTTATATGCCATATGCATTCATTCTCCTATTATCTACAGATATTTCCTGATCATTGCACACCTATAATGCTCAGGTAACATAATATACACCTGGTTATATGCCATATGCATTCATTTTCCTGTAATCTACAGATATTTCATGATCATTCCACTCCTATAATGCTCAGGTAACATAATATACACCTGGTTATATGGCATATGCGTTCATTCTCCTATTATCTACAGATATTTCCTGATCATTCCACGCCTATAATGCTCAGGTAACATAATATACACCTGGTTATATGGCATATGCGTTCATTCTCCTATTATCTACAGATATTTCATGATCATTGTACACCTATAATGCTCAGGTAACATAATATACACCTGGTTATATGGGATATGCGTTCATTCTCCTATTATCTACAGATATTTCATGATCATTGTACACCTATAATGCTCAGGTAACATAATATACACCGGTTATATGCCATATGCATTCATTTTCCTATTATCTACAGATATTTCATAATCATTCCACACCTATAATGCTCAGGTAACATAATATACACCTGGTTATATGCCATATGCGTTCATTCTCCTATTATCTACAGATATTTCATGATCATTCCACACCTATAATGCTCAGGTAACATAATATACACATGGTTATATGCCATATGCATTCATTCTCCTATTATCTACAGATATTTCCTGATCATTGCACACCTATAATGCTCAGGTAACATAATATACACCTGGTTATATGGCATATGTGTTCATTTTCCTATTATCTACAGATATTTCCTGATCATTCCACACCTATAATGCTCAGGTAACATAATATACACCTGGTTATATGGCATATGCGTTCATTTTCCTATTATCTACAGATATTTCCTGATCATTCCACACCTATAATGCTCAGGTAACATAATATACACCTGGTTATATGGCATATGCGTTCATTTTCCTATTATCTACAGATATTTCATGATCATTCCACACCTATAATGCTCAGGTAACATAATATACACCTGGTTATATGCCATATGCATTCATTTTCCTATTATCTACAGATATTTCCTGATCATTCCACACCTATAATGCTCAGGTAACATAATATACACCTGATTATATGGCATATGCGTTCATTCTCCTATTATCTACAGATATTTCCTGATCATTGCACGCCTATAATGCTCAGGTAACATAATATACACATGGTTATATGCCATATGCATTCATTCTCCTATTATCTACAGATATTTCCTGATCATTGCACACCTATAATGCTCAGGTAACATAATATACACCTGGTTATATGCCATATGCATTCATTCTCCTATTATCTACAGATATTTCATGATCATTCCACACCTATAATGCTCAGGTAACATAATATACACCTGGTTATATGCCATATGCGTTCATTCTCCTATTATCTACAGATATTTCATAATCATTCCACACCTATAATGCTCAGGTAACATAATATACACCTGGTTATATGCCATATGCGTTCATTCTCCTATTATCTACAGATATTTCATGATCATTCCACACCTATAATGCTCAGGTAACATAATATACACATGGTTATATGCCATATGCATTCATTCTCCTATTATCTACAGATATTTCATGATCATTCCACACCTATAATGCTCAGGTAACATAATATACACCTGGATATATGCCATATGCATTCATTCTCCTATTATCTACAGATATTTCCTGATCATTGCACACCTATAATGCTCAGGTAACATAATATACACCTGGTTATATGGCATATGCGTTCATTTTCCTATTATCTACAGATATTTCATGATCATTCCACACCTATAATGCTCAGGTAACATAATATACACCGGTTATATGCCATATGCATTCATTTTCCTATTATCTACAGATATTTCATGATCATTCCACACCTATAATGCTCAGGTAACATAATATACACCGGTTATATGCCATATGCATTCATTTTCCTATTATCTACAGATATTTCCTGATCATTCCACACTTATAATGCTCAGGTAACATAATATACACATGGTTATATGCCATATGCATTCATTTTCCTATTATCTACAGATATTTCATGATCATTGTACACCTATAATGCTCAGGTAACATAATATACACCGGTTATATGCCATATGCATTCATTTTCCTATTATCTACAGATATTTCCTGATCATTGCACACCTATAATGCTCAGGTAACATAATATACACCGGTTATATGCCATATGCATTCATTTTCCTGTAATCTACAGATATTTCATGATCATTCCACTCCTATAATGCTCAGGTAACATAATATACACCTGGTTATATGCCGTATGCGTTCATTCTCCTATTATCTACAGATATTTCATGATCATTGCACGCCTATAATGCTCAGGTAACATAATATACACCTGGTTATATGCCATATGCCTTCATTCTCCTATTATCTACAGATATTTCATGATCATTCCACACCTATAATGCTCAGGTAACATAATATACACCTGGTTATATGCCATATGCGTTCATTCTCCTATTATCTACAGATATTTCCTGATCATTGCACACCTATAATGCTCAGGTAACATAATATACACCGGTTATATGCCATATGCATTCATTTTCCTATTATCTACAGATATTTCCTGATCATTGCACACCTATAATGCTCAGGTAACATAATATACACCGGTTATATGGCATATGCGTTCATTCTCCTATTATCTACAGATATTTCCTGATCATTGCACACCTATAATGCTCAGGTAACATAATATACACCGGTTATATGCCGTATGCGTTCATTATCCTATTATCTACAGATATTTCCTGATCATTGCACGCCTATAATGCTCATATATAATGTTCATTCCATGTCTAACTTGCCAAAGAAACCTTTTATACATCTACATAATATACATTTAATAAGTTATCCTCATTCTTTTTATTTATTCCTTTTCATCATTCTTTTTAGTATGTCCCAAAATCTTCCAAACCTTAGAATACCCCTTTAAGCAATTATAGCAAAGGTTTATTGCCAGTGATCACAGCTCTCACTGGATTAAAAATCTGATTGAGGCAAAATACAAAAATGTATAGTTATAATTAAATGACAGCTTTTCTTCCCTGTTTGGGACTCGTGAATCCGTCCTACGTCCCTCTGTATCTTCAAGTCAGTGATCCCCTATTATACCCTCCAAGTAACTACTCCTGCCCACATCAATCATGGCCGCCACAAGCCTGGCATACAGATGACGTCATCAGGAATAAATAACTCTGCTCAGAGGCCCTGAGTATCACTCCGCTATTTGACTAAACATAATTCTAAATATATTCTACTTTAGCAGCGTTGGCAATTTTAGTTTATAAATAATAAATGATGAAACACATACAGGTACGTAGGACCGAACATTGCATGATGTTACGTAGAAAAGAATGGAATTTACGACGCAATATAGGTCCCGGCGGAGTGATCTGTTGGTGTCCTCGTAGGTGCCGGAGTAAACATCCTAGAAGTCCTGTGTATAGCGTGAAGCTACCGGAGACGATATTGGCGGTATAACAGTGGCGAGGAGCCCTCCAGCAAAAGGGTATGGCGGATTTGTTTTGAGTGTTGTTCCATGTGGCTCTTGTTTTCAGTTCATTCGGGTAATTGCAACAAAATGGCGGCTAGAGGCAGGCAGTGGAGGGGCAGCCCGGAGGAGAGGACCCCGGGGGGAGTGAGGGCCTGGACGGGGATATATGGTGGATGATTTTTGCTGGGGAGCTGTGGAGGGCAGTGGGCGCAGGCTTTTCCTGACCAGTATGCACTACAGACTGTAGGAGCCGGCATTGTACCTGGGGCGGCTGCGCCACGTGGAGGGACCACTACCAGGACATGCTGGGAGTTACAGTCCCACCACATCTGACCCAGGACTATGTGGACTGTCTCCATGTGTGAACATGTTGTTACACGGAAATACACCATATGTTTAAGGCTTATTCCTCAGTAATCACCTATCCATAGCATAGGGAGAAACTGGCTGATCACCAGGGGTCTAATGATGGGATCTCCAGCCTTTCCATGATATCTGGACCCTGCTGTCCAATCCTGTGTGGAGCGGAGGTCCCGGGCCATGCCGACGTCCGGTCCACTGTGTAGCGGAGGTCCCGGGCCACGCCGACGTCCGGTCCACTGTGTAGCGGAGGTCCCGGGCCACGCCGACGTCCGGTCCACTGTGTAGCGGAGGTCCCGGGCCACGCCGACGTCCGGTCCACTGTGTAGCGGAGGTCCCGGGCCACGCCGACGTCCGGTCCACTGTGTAGCGGAGGTCCCGGGCCACGCCGACGTCCGGTCCACTGTGTAGCGGAGGTCCCGGGCCACGCCGACGTCCGGTCCACTGTGTAGCGGAGGTCCCGGGCCACGCCGACGTCCGGTCCACTGTGTAGCGGAGGTCCCGGGCCACGCCGACGTCCGGTCCACTGTGTAGCGGAGGTCCCGGGCCACGCCGACGTCCGGTCCACTGTGTAGCGGAGGTCCCGGGCCACGCCGACGTCCGGTCCACTGTGTAGCGGAGGTCCCGGGCCACGCCGACGTCCGGTCCACTGTGTAGCGGAGGTCCCGGGCCACGCCGACGTCCGGTCCACTGTGTAGCGGAGGTCCCGGGCCACGCCGACGTCCGGTCCACTGTGTAGCGGAGGTCCCGGGCCACGCTGAGGTCCGGGCCACTGTGTAGCGGAGGTCCCGGGCCACGCTGACGTCCGGTCCACTATGGACTTGCTATCTGCTCCATGCGTGGTCTGTTGGGCTGCATAAGAAGGGGGATTGCCGAGTTCAGCTCTATTAGTCAGTCACATAGACAGTGACTGTGGAGAGGTAGTACATGCATTCCTCCACCATACAGGACTGGTTACCAAATCCCTGTTCCTGGGATTACTGTGGGTCAGGGTATGTGCGCACGTTGCTTTTTACCTGCTTTTTACCTGCTTTTTTGCTGCTTTTTCTTCTGCGCTGTTTAATGCCAAAATGGATGTGTTCTTCTATTCAAGCAAAGTCTATGGGAATTTGGGTTTCTTGTTCACACTATGTTGTTCAAAATGCTGCCTTTTTGTGGCAGAACTTTGGTCAAAAACTCAGCTTTGCAGTGCAAAACCCAAATGGCAAAAACAATTGACATGTTGCTTCTTTGAAAAGCTGAGTTTTTGACCAAAGTTCTGCCACAAAAAGGCAGCATTTTGAACAACATAGTGTGAACAAGAAACCCAAATTCCCATAGACTTTGCTTGAATAGAAGAACACATCCATTTTGGCATTAAACAGCGCAGAAGAAAAAGCAGCAAAAAAGCAGGTAAAAAGCAGGTAAAAAGCAACGTGCGCACATACCCTCACTGCAGTCGGGCAATCATCCTTTATTCTTTTTGGGGAATAATCCTTTAACTTCATTATGTCACTAGGGTATAGGACTGAAATTCTGCCTACTACAATTGCTAATTCTGAAACAAAGCCGTCCGCCCCGATATGGGTGGTCGGAGCGTCACCTGCGAGGCCAGCTGTAAGGTGTGGCCGCACTCGGGGTGTATTCAGTTGGTGAGTCTAAGGCAGGGTTCAGACCACCATATGCAAAAAGATGTGACTACCTCCGTGCACAGCACCTTGTCAACGGGTGCATGAGCTCCATTTATTTTCATGCATTAGGCCTGCTTGTAAATTTGGTCATAAGCCATCTGGTCACATTGGCTAAAATGGGTTCGTGTGTGGTCCATGGCGCACAGACCAATTATCTACTTGTCTGATCAAGCCCTGAAGGTTACCAAGGATCAAAGTACTGGAATCTCTCGGGATCAGGGCTCTGGAGCAGGGAATCACTCTATAAAAACAAAAAAGTGAGCCGGAGTATGAGGGAATCAGACTCTGTAGACAAATAGTTCAATAATCATTCATTTAAAAAACCTTTATAATACATCTTATGAGAGAAATGTTCTTTCTCCTTGACTGAAGAATCAGTCTCAAAATTCTCAATTCACGGGTAAAATCTGACTTTAATGACTACCGACTTTCCCTTTACGGAGATAGATGACAGTTAGGCTATGTGCCCACGCTGTGGAAAATGCGCGGATTTTGCCCTGGATTTCTCGCGGAAAAGCCGCGGATTTCCCCAAAATCTGCAGCACAGGTACTTCCCAGCCATTTCTATGGCATTTTGGAAATGCTGTCCGGAAAAATCTGCAACATGTCAATTATTGTTGCGGATTTTCATCCGGATCTTGGCTTTAAAATTGGAAAGAAAAAAAATCCGCATCAAATCCGCGGCAATTCCGTGGTAAATCCGCGGCAAATCCGCACCTTTTGAAAAGGTGCGGATTTTGCGGGAAAGCTGCGGATTTTGATGCAGAAAAATCCGCAGCTACATTCTCTCGTGGACACATAGCCTTAAGGCTACTTTACACACTGCGATATCGGTCCCGATATCGCTAGTGTGGGTACCCGCCCCCATCTGTTGCGCGACACGGGCATATCGCTGCCCGTGCCGCACAACATCGCCCACAGCCGTCACACATACTTACCTGTCCGGCGACGTCGCTGTGACCGGCGAACCGCCTCCTTTCTAAGGGGGCGGTCCATGCGGCGTCACAGCGACGTCACAGCGACGTCACTGAACCGCCGCCCAATCGCAGCGGAGGGGCGGAAATGAGCGGGACGTAACATCCCGCCCACCTCCTTCCTTCCGCATAGCGGCCAGGAGGCAGGTAGGGAGAGTTTCCTCGCTCCTGCGGCGTCACACGCAGCGATGTGTGCTGCCGCAGGAACGACGAACAACCTCGTTACTGCTGAAGTAACGATAATTGGGAATGGACCCCCGTGTCGCCGATTAGCGATTTTGCACTGTTTTGCAACGATGCAAAATCGCTAATCGATGTCACACGCAACGGCATCGCTAATGCGGCCGGATGTGCGTCACGAATTCCGTGACCCCAACGACTCCGCATTAGCGATGTCGTAGCGTGTAAAGCCCGCTTTAGTGTCCATAAAGTTCTATGAAATACGAATTACACACTAGAGTTGAGCGCGGTTCGCGGTTCTCCAGTTCGCGGCTCGAGTGATTTTGGGGGCTGTTCTAGATCGAACTAGAACTCGAGCTTTTTTACTAAAGCTCGATAGTTCTAGATACGTTCGAGAACGGTTCTAGCAGCAAAAAAAACAGCTAATTCCTAGCTGGCTTTCCGCTGTAATAGTGTAAGTCACTCTGTGACTCACACTATTATGATATTTCAGTTTATAGTGTGCGGGAACAGCGCATTCAGATCACTGCTGTTTGGATAATGGCGATCACCATTTTTTTTTTTTTTTCCTTGTCTTCCTTCCCTAAGCGCGCGCGTGTAGTGGGGAGGGCCATTATGTCAGCCAATCCCAGACACACACACAGCTAAGTGGACTTTTAGCCAGAGAAGCAACGGCATGTGTGATAGGATGTCCATGTCACATGTCACTGCATTATAAAAACGGACATTTTCCTCCAGCACGCCAGGAAATGGTCTGCAGTGATGCCCAGAACCTTTGTGACTCTGATTCAGGCCGTGAGGACCAAGTTTCTGAGCATAATGTTGACCCTTTGCCACAAACTGTAACACCTGTGGTTATAGACAATGAGGAACATACTGATGACGATGAGACGCAGATACCAGATTGGGATGACAACTTAAATATTCGGTCAGGGCAAGAAGAGGCTCGGTCTGAGGGGGAGGGGAGTTCAAACACAATTGATGATGAAGTTCTAGATCCCACCTACTGTCAACCCCCAGTCAGGCACTCGAGGAGGTCAACAGAGGCGGTGAAGGAGGATGCAACCGACGACGAAGTTACCTTGCGCCTTCCTGGACAGAGTCGGAGCACTGGTAGCACGTCTACAACTGCATCATCAGCCACCACTCTGCCTCTGAGCACTAGTCGGGGTGGATCAGCAGGTCGCATGCCCTCTAAGCCTTGCCTAGCCTGGTCCTTTTTTGACATAGAAAAAGATCGCCCAAATTATGTGATGTGTAAAATTTGTCGTGATTCTGTTAGTAGAGGTCAAAACCTCAGCAGTTTGACAACTTCTTCCATGAATCGTCACATGAATAAATATCATATGTCCCAGTGGGAAGTTCACCGTGCTGCAATGCGGCCTAGCGGAGCGAACCATCCACGGCCTGCCCCTTCCAGTGCATCCGCGCGCTCTTCATCTTCTAGGACTGTGGGGACAGCTGTCACACCTGGTTTTCCACGCACAACTTCCACCACTGTAACCGCAACAGGCAGTTTGCTTGGTAGGTCATCAGTTGGTTTGGAAGGGGAAACAAGTGAGTGTGTACAGCTCTCTCAGACATCGATAGCACCAACGTTGGATGAAGGCAACATCATGTCTCCGCCTGCACTTTCCTCACAAACCTGCATTTTTCCAGGGACACCCTACTCAACACCGTCTACACACAGCAGCCAGATCTCTGTCCCTCAGATGTGGTCAAATAAAAGGCCATTTCCTGCGACCCATGACAAAGCTAAGAGGTTGACTCTATCCCTCTGTAAGCTCTTGGCTACCGAAATGCTGCCTTTCTGCCTAGTGGACACACAGGATTTTAGAGACCTTATGTCTGTCGCTGTGCCCCAGTACCAGATGCCTAGTCGCCACTACTTCTCTAAGAAAGGTGTGCCCGCGCTACACCAGCATGTCGCACACAACATCACCGCTTCCTTGAGAAACTCTGTGTGTGAACGGGTGCATTTCACCACCGATACTTGGACCAGTAAGCATGGACAGGGACGTTACATGTTGCTGACTGGGCACTGGGTAACTATGGTGATAGATGGTGAAGGGTCTGCTGCACAAGGCTTGCCGTCCCCACGACTTGTGTGTCAATCCTTTGTCTGTCCAAGTTCCGCCACTGCTTCTGCCTCCTCCACCTCATCTGGGTCCTCCACCTCCGCCCCAAGCCTGCCTGGTCAGGCCACCAGCGTTCTCACTGCGCAGAAGGAATCACGCACCCCTCATTACTATACTGGCAGCAGAGCGCAACGGCATCAGGCGGTCTTTAGCTTGACATGTCTTGGAAATAGGAGTCACACAGCGACTGAGTTGTGGGCAGCTCTGCGGTCCGAGTTTAATAAATGGTTGTCTCCACTCAACCTGCAGCCTGGTAAGGCCGTGTGCGACAATGCTGCAAACCTGGGTGCAGGCCCTTCGCCTGGGCAAGGTGACACACGTGCCTTGTATGGCTCACGTGTTGAACCTTGTTGTCCAGCAATTTTTAACACACTATCCCGGCCTAGATGGCCTTCTGACCAGGGCACGAAAACTGTCTGCTCACTTCCGCCGTTCAACCGCCGCAGCTGAGCGACTTGCATCGCTCCAGAAGTCTTTCGGCCTGCCGGTTCATCGCCTGAAATGCGATGTGCCGACACGCTGGAATTCGACTCTCCACATGTTACAGCGACTGTGGCAGCACCGCCGAGCCCTGGTGCAATACGTCATGACGTATAGCCTGGGCCAACGAGATGCAGAGGTGGGGCAGATCACCCTGATGGAGTGGTCTCAGATCAAGGATCTATGCACCCTTCTGCACAGTTTCGACATGGCGACGAATATGTTTAGCGCTGACAATGCCATTATCAGCATGACAATTCCATTCATTTACATGCTGGAGCACACGCTAAACACTATTCGGAGTCAGGGGGTGGGGCAACAGGAAGGGGAGGAACTACAGGAGGATTCATATGCGCAAGGGACAACAACATCACCAAGGTCCAGACGTTCATCATCAACGCGGCAGGCATGGGACCATGGGGGACAGGGATCAACAAGGGCGCATGGTAGCAGGCGAAATGTTGAGGAAGGTGCAGGAGAACATGAAGAAATGGAGGGCGAACTGTCCATGGACATGGAAGACTCAGCGGATGAGGGAGACCTTGGTCAAATTTCAGTTGAAAGAGGTTGGGGGGAGATGTCAGAGGAAGAAAGAACGGTTAGCACCTCTATGCCACAAACACAGCGTGGACTTGGTCGCAAGGGACGCACGTATGCAGGAGTATCAGCAGAAGCTGTTACTCGATCTTAGCTCGGCTTTTCCACCAAACAACCGTGCAGGTGCAGGGAGTGAATCTCCCAGTTGTAACTTGACAAACATGGGACAGTCTCGTCATCTTCAACAGTCTACCCGTACCAGTAGCACCGTATCTGGTGCTGGTAACAGCAATTTTATGGAATCTTTTCATAATTTTTTTAGACCCTCCTTTGCAAGGCCACCAGAGACAACAAGTCTGACACATAGTCAACGGCTGGAGAGGATGATACAGGAGTATCTCCAAATGAACATCGATGCCATGACTTTGCAAATGGAGCCTTGCTCATTTTGGGCTTCAAATCTAGAAAAATGGCCAGAGCTATCCAGTTACGCCTTGGAGATTTTGTCGTGTCCAGCTGCCAGCGTTGTCTCTGAACGTGTCTTCAGTGCTGCTGGGTGTGTGCTGACAGATAAGCGCACGCGTCTGTCCAGTGACAATGTGGACAGACTAACGTTCATCAAAATGAACAAGTCATGGATCCACCAGGAATTTACTACCTTTGTGTCATCCTGGGGAGAGTAAATGCTTGTGGATTTGGAATGTGCTTGATGCAAATCTAGCTGTGAAGTGTACAACTAGGGCCCAAGTGCTGCCACTGAAGGGGTGGGTGTGTGTGGGGCACAATTTTTGGAAAAAAAGGGAGACTCCGCTTGGAGTAACCCTTGCTTGCTGTGTTTTTAAAAATGATCCAAGATGAACAGAGCTGGGATCAGGAAAGACTTTGCTACCTACCCCGGTGTCATCCTGGGGACGGATAAGAATGGCGTATTTTTGAATGTGCTTGATGCAAATCTAGCTGTGAAGTGTACAACTGGGGCACAAGTGCTGCCACTGAAGGGGTGTCTGTGTGGCCCAATTTTTGGAAAAAAGGGAGACTCCGCTTGGAGTCACCTTGCGGTGTTTTACATGATTTTAGAAGGGCGTGCCATGCCTATATCTGTGTCTCGTCCTCTTTTTCCTCGTATCGCTGTTTTGTTTTCACATGAGAATTTGTCCTTGTCACTTTCCCATGTGTTTGTGTTGTGTTGTGAGTTGTTTGTCACCTTTTGGACACCTTTGAGGGTGTTTTCTAGGTGTTTTTATGTGTTTGTGATTGCCTGCCATTGTTTCCTATGCAGTTCGAGTTCGATTCGTCGAACGTTCGACGAACCGAACTCGAACGGGAGCTCTGTTCGGCGAACCGACCTCGAGCCGAACCGCGACCGGTTCGCTCATCTCTATTACACACCAACTGTTATCTTTTATCTGTGTAAGGGGTGCTTCACACACAGCGAGCTCACTGCCGAGATCGCTGCTGAGTCACGCTTTTTGTGACGCAGCAGTGACATCATTAGCGATCTCGCTGTGTGTGACAATGAGCAGCGATCTGGCCCCTGCTGCGAGATCGCTGCTCGTTACACACAGCCCTGGTTCGTTTTCTTCAAAGGCGCTCTCCCGCTGTGACACACAGATCGCTGTGTGTGACAGCGAGAGAGCGACAAATGAAGCGAGCAGGGAGCAGGAGCCAGCGTCTGACAGCTGAGGTAAGCTTGTAACCAAGATAAACATCGGGTAACCAAGGTGGTTACCCGATATTTACCTTAGTTACCAGCCTCTGCAGCTCTCACGCTGCCTGTGCTGCCGGCTCCGGCTCTCTGCACATGTAGCTGCTGTACACATCGGGTTAATTAACCCGATGTGTACAGCAGCTAGGAGAGCAAGGAGCCAGCGCTAAGCAGTGTGCGCGGCTCCCTGCTCTCTGCACATGTAGCTGCATTACACATCGGGTTAATTAACCCGATGTGTACTGTAGCTAGGAGAGCAAGCGCTAAGTGCGGCTCCCTGCTCTCTGCACACACAGCTAAGCGGTGTGCGCTGGTAACTAATGTAAACATCGGGTAACCATACCCGATGTTTACCTTAGTTACCAGTCTCCGCAGCTTCCAGACGGCGGCTCCGTGCAAGCGCAGCGTCTCTTGCACGTCGCTGCTGGCTGGGGGCTGGTCGCTGGTGAGATCTGCCTGTTTGACAGCTCACCAGCGACCATGTAGCGATGCAGCAGCGATCCTGACCAGGTCAGATCGCTGGTCGGATCGCTGCTGCATCGCTAAGTGTGAAGGTACCCTAATGGAAATATTTGTCTTCCCTAAATAAAGATTGTATCCATGAATTGGAAGAGAGATCAGCTCAGCGGGAGAAAGAAGCAGATTTCGATGATAAGATATATTACAAAGATTCTTATTTCCATGTGTACTATTGATTTATTAAACATGAAAATGACGATTACTTGAATAACAATATTTGGGAAACATCCCTTTGATCTGCATACATGTGAATACAGCCTTAAGCTGGTGTCACACTAAGCGACAGCGACAACGACGTCGCTGTTACGTCACCATTTTCGGTGACGTAACAGCGACCTTGTAAGTCGCTGTTATGATCGCTGCTTAGCTGTCAAACACAGCAGAAGCAGCGATCATAACGTCGCTGTGCTACATGTGCAGAGAGCAGGGAGCCGCGCTTAGCGCTGGCTCCTTGCTCTCCTAGGTACAGTACACATCGGGTTAATTAACCCGATGTGTGCTGCAGCTACATGTCACAGTGCAGAGAGCAGGGAGCCGCACGCACTGCTTAGCGCTGGCTCCTTGCTCTCCTAGGTACAGTACACATCGGGTTAATTACCTGATGCGTACTGCAGCCACATGTCACAGTGCAGGAGCCGGCACTGGCAGCAAGAGCGGAGGCTGGTAACCAGCGTAAACATCGGGTAACCAGGGAAAGGTCTTCCCTTGGTTACCCGATGTTTACGCTGGTTACAGCTTACCGCAGCTGCCAGTGCCGGCTCCTGATCGCTTCATTTCGTCGCTCTCTCGCTGTCACACACAGCGATGTGTGTGTCACAGCGGGAGAGTGACGACCAAAAAATGAAGCTGGACATTCAGCAACGACCGGCGACCTCACAGCAGGGGCCAGGTCGTTGCTGGATGTCACACACAGCGACAGCGATGGGACGTCGCTGCAACGTCACAGAAAATGGTGACGTAGCAGCGACGTCGTTGTCGTCGTCGTTATGTGTGACACCAGCTTTAGGTTATGTTCACACAGGGTATCTTGATATGGGCTTTTCCGGAGATTTTGAGCCAAAAGTCACACAAGATAACTTTATTCATTTTAATGGAAAAACTTTAGTGTAAGGTCGCATAGAAATGTTTTGATTTTTTTTTTTTTTTTTTTCTCCTGGCTGTAAATCCCACATTAAAGAAATGTAGAAAAATAATATTTTTCTTTATATTGCACCAGCATATTTCACAACACTTTAAAGCCAGCACAATGTGCACTGCAGGCGTGATTTCCCGTTTAAATAAATAGGAAGCTTATTAAAGTTATTTGAAGTGGGGTTTCATTTGGGTTTTGGAGCCAAGAAAAAAAAAAAGCCCATATCAGGCTACTTTCACACCTGCGTTCAGCGGAGTCCGTCACTATGGAGAATAGCGCAGTCCGTTAACGCACTGCGCTATTCTCCATAGACTTGTATGGACAACGCACTGTAACGCAAGTGTCTGCGTTGCATCCGCTGGACGACGCAGCGTCGTTATTTTGACGCTGCGTCGGGCGGAAGAAACGCAGCATGTAACGTTTTTTTGAGCAGCGCAATCTGTAGGATTTCACTGCGCATGCTTTTTTTCTTTTTTTCTTTTAAATCAAACTTTATTTTGTCTCGCGGTGGCTGAACGTTCAGCTGAGCGCCCGCCCGCCGACATGCCCTGCCGCCGGCAAGTGACAGCGCTCAGCTGAGCGCCCTCCCGCCGGCTATTGAGAGCGATCAGCTGATCGTTCACAATAGTCTGCTGCCGGTAAAACTGTAAAGAATAAAAAAAAAAAAAAAAAAAAAAAAAACCAACAAAAAGCTTTCCGTTGTTTTGTACGATCCGTAGCATCCGTTGTGCCACTATATGCAATGCATCCGTTGCATCCGTCACACAACGCAATGCTACGCAAGCCGTCCAACGCAAATGTGAAAGTAGCCTAAGAAGTCAGTGTTGATATGAGGAGAGGTAGAAATTAGATCATGACCCAGTTGAGATTTACACCCTGACGTGGTAACTGGGCTCAAGTAAATTTGACCATTTTATTTTTAAAGTGACTCATTTTTTTTTATTGGCAGCAATGCATATTCACATTTCAATGTTCACTATTCACATCCTTCAGTTTTTTTTCCCTGTCTATTATTTGATTGCAACTATTTTTGATAACACAGGTGTGCGACTAAAAACCTGTTTGATTATTTTCATCTAATTTCCATGTATTTTGGTGTGCTGAAAACGAAAAAGAAAAATATTGAAAAAATCCTGAGCATCAAGATTTGCCACAAAATGCTAAATTCTCTTTAGTAAATGTTTCAATTTTTGGTATTTTATTGATTTTAGGGTTTTTAACCAAATTTAAAGTCAAAATACTACAGACTTTGTGGGAAAAAAAAGTATACTTTGCATACCTCAGACTAAAGGGCACTTTACACGCTGCGATATTGCTATCAATATCGCTAGCGAGCGTACCCGCCCCCCGTCGGTTGTGCGTCACGGGCAAATCGCTGCCCGTGGCGCACAGCATCGCTTACACCCGTCACACGGACTTACCTTCCCTGCGACGTCGCTGTGACGGGCGAACTGCCTCCTTTCTAAGTGGGTGGTTCGTGCGGTGCAGTGTCACAGCGACGTCACACGGCAGTCGTCCAATAGGGGCGGAGATGAGCGGGCGGAATATTCCACCCACCTCCTTCCTTCCTCATTGCCGGTGGACGCAGGTAAGGAGATGTTCGTTGTTCCTGCGGTGTCACACATAGCGATGTGTGATGACACAGGAACGACGAACAACCAGCACCACCAACGATATTATGAAAAGGAGCGACGTGTCAACGATTTTTGACGTTTTTGCGATCGTTGATCGTCGCTCCTAGCTGTCACACGCTGCGATGTCGCTAACGACGCCGGATGTGCGTCACAAACACCGTGACCCCAACGATATATCGTTAGCGATGTCGCTGCGTGTAAAGCACCCTGAAGGCCGGTGTCCCACTTCCAATTGCCTATGTATCTCGCGCATCACCCGTCATGGACTCACACTCTGCTCACAGGAGCGGGTTGGTTGCATGCATCTCTGCAGCCGACCTGCTTCTGTGAGCAGAGTGTGAGTCCATGACGGTGATGCACTGCGAAACCCGCGCGAGATACACGCAAGGCAATTGCAAGTGGGACATCGGCCTAAAGCTTGGAGATCATAAAGCTTGGGCGCCTCATAAAGTGTGCAAGCAGTGTGTTGAGGACCTCAGAAATTGGTTCAATGGTATAAGAAAAACAGCTTTCCTTTATGGGATTCCTATAGTTTGGCGAGCGCAAAAGAACCATAGTGACGATTGTTACATTTGTTCATGCGATATGATAGGGTCATAATTCAAAATGGAGTCATTCCATATTGTACCCCAATCTTCACTCAGCAATTCGACCGATCCCCCATGGCACAGATATACCAGTACCCAAGGCCCCTGCTACCTTGTAAGCGATAACTAGCTCTGATGAAGGAGAAGTTATACCTGAACCAGATGATCAGTCAAGTTCTTACTTTGAAGATGATACAAGACCAAAATTGTTTTCCCTGAAGTAGATGAATGATTTGGTAAGAGGCTTGAATGTTCCTAAAGATGCCACTGAGACCAAGGCTCAAAAGCATTTAAAGCATAAAAGGAATTTATAGTTGCCAGGAGTGTCATTTTCATTCTTCAGCTGCTGTGAAAAGGAGTTTGTTCCTTAGTTTGACCAGGAAGACAAATTGGTTTATTGCATCAATGTCGAAGGTTTGATGGGTTAATTCAGAATCCAATATGATTCAGTGCAATGGCGTCTTTTTTTTATAGATTCTTCAAAAAGAAGTCATAAAGCAGTTTTACTCCACAAGGGCTGTGGTTTTTATGCTTCCATCCCTGTAGGTCATTCTGTACACCTCAAGGAAACCTACGAGAACTTGGAATTAGTTCTTTGTAAACTTAAATCTGTAATCCACGGTTGGCAAGTGTGCGGGGATTTGAAAGTCCTGTGACTTGGGCAACAAGCTGGGTATACCAAATACCCTTGTTTTCTGTGTCTATGGGACAGTCGAGACTGACAAAACCACTGCATGAAAAAGAGTTGGCAGCCAAGGGTGCTCACAGTTGGTGGAAAAAAATGTCCTCCGAGAAACTTTGGTACCTCTCATAAAGTTCTTCTACCACCTCTCCACATCAAATTGGGATTGATTAAGCAATTCGTAAAATCACTTCCAAAAGATGGAGAATGCTTCAAATACTTGGTCACCAAGTTTCCAGGCCTCTCGGAGGCAAAATTGAAGGAAGGTGTGTTCGTCGGACCAGACATTAGAAGGCTTATAGCTGATCAAGAGTATATCAATACCATGACACATCCTCAAAAAGAAGGGTGGATTGCATTTAAAGAGGTCGTAGAGAAATTTTTAGACAATAACAAAGATCCTGACTATAAAAAGATTGTCGGACGAATGCTGAAAACATTTCAAGCTTTAGGTTGCCTGATGAGTTTGAAAGTGGATTTCCTCCATTCCCACCTCGACAACTTTCCTGAAAATTTGGGAGCTGTGAGTGAAGAGCAAGGTGAACGATTCCACCAGGACATTAAAGAGATAGACAGAAGATACCAGGGAAGATGGAGCATTACAATGATGGCAGACTACTGTTGGACGCTTCAGAGAGACATTACAGATGCTACTCACAAGCGTAAATTTACCAAGAGGAGCCTCACAGAAGAATCGATTTTAGTGTGTGTTTAGTGAGCTCAATCCAGTTAAAAAAATAATTTTCATGAAAAATTTGTAATTAATTTTATAAGTCTATTTTAATTTATTTTGAGGTATTGCCTTATTTAACATAGTTACCTAAATTGTCAGAAAACGTGATGTCCTATGAAAAAAACGGAGGTCATTTTCGGATTCAGCGCACCCAAAATCATGGTTACGTGGAATAACCAAAATAGCTCTTGAAAAATTTTGTTTTTGCAGACCTTTGTAATATGTTCTGTTCATTTTGCACTAGTTCAGACTTTGTTTCGGAAGTGCTGGCATCTACTATTTTTGTGTTATGGATTCTGTGCTGACAGTCCCTTTTAGTATAGGTCATCAATATAAAAGTAGTAGGCAACCCCTTTTTAAAGAGCACCTTTCACTAAATGTTAGACTGCCCACAGGATGTAATAATGGCTGCAGAATGGAATAATACATTTATTTTTTCACCTCCGTTTCCGCAATATTACCAAAGTATTTAGTACTCCATGAGTTACCGTTTTTTTAAAGTCCTAGTGGGTATTATCAGAATTTTCACTGGGCGTGTACTTCTCCCTGTCTGATGCTAACCAATCAAACAGGCTGCTACATTCAAAATAAGAAAAAGTCTCACCAAGGGGAGGTTTGGATCAGGTTTCTCAGTGTGTGAGATGTCATGATTCAGTTCTGATCTCCTACATGGGGGAGGGGCAGTGCAGCTGAGTTTAGCTGTGCCACATTATAAACCCTCTCCTAATTACTGAGTGAACTGTATTAGTAATCACACTTATATCTGCTGTGCTCAGACAACTTGTAATTGCTCTGTAGTGAGATCAGAAGAGATTGTCATTACATTCTTCCTCTGGGCTACTCCTATGTGAGATGTAATGACCCGGTTTCTGATCAACTGCAGCGCAAGTACAAGTTTTCTGAGCACAGCAGACAAACGTGTGATTACTGATACATCTCTGGATGGTGTGGGGGAAGGGCCATACAGCAGAGATTACACTGCTAGGAGAGCTGATAGAAGGGTTTGTAATGTGACACAGCTAAACTCAGCTGTACTGCCCCTCTCCCCACAGGGACCTTATCTGAAACACATTAGTAAGCTGTTCTTTCTAACCATGCAGGAGGTTAGACCAGGACTGTCATTATGTCTCACACGTTGCGAAACCAGCTCTAAGTTATTGTGGGCGTGTTGTTTTTTCCTTTGAGTGCTGCTGCCTACTTATAGTCAACATCATACAGGAAGAAGTACACACCCCCAGTTAAAAGTTTGATAGCACTCACTTGGCCTTAACTTTTTTTTTAACTCATTAGGAGCCAAACATTTTAGATTTCTAATATCTCCACAATGAACGGGCAAAAATCAGCTGTTTTTTGTAGTTCTGCAGTGCCTATTACATCCTGTGTCGAGTTCAACATGAAACATTTGGTGAAAGGTTGCATCTCTGATTCTTCCACTGCAAATTCACTGGCAGAAAGTCCACTATATTTTATAATACAAGTGCATCTCAATAAATTAGAATATCATCAAAAAGTTAATTTCAGTAGTTCAATACAAAAAGGGAAACACATATATTATATAGTCATTACATACAGAGTGATCTATTTCAAGTGTTTATTTCTGTTGATGATTTTGGCTATACAGTCAATGAAAACCCAAAAGTTTTTATCTCAGAAAATAGAATAATTACCACAAAACACCCATTAAAACTTTATAAGCGTTTAAAATTGTCTCCTAGTTTGATTCAGTAGGCTACACAATCATGGGGAAGACAGCTGACTTGGCAGATGTCCAGAAGGCAGTCATTGACACACTCTACAAGGAGGGTAAGCCACAAAAGGTCATTGCTAATGAAGCTGGCTGTTCACAGAGTGCTGTATACAAGCATATTAATGGAAAGTCGAGTGGAAGGAAAAAGTATGGTAGAAAAAGGTGCATAAGGAACTGGGATAACCGCAGCGTTGATAGAATTGTTAAGAGAAGGCCATTCAAAAATTTGGAGGAGATTCACAAGGAGTGGATTGCTGCTGGAGTCAGTGCTTCAAGAGCCACCACACACAGACGTATCCAGGACATGGGCTACAAGTGTCGCATACCTTGTGTCAAGCCACTCATGACCAATAGACATCGCCAGAAGCATCTTACCTGGGCCAAGGAAAAAAAGAACTGGACTATTGCTCAGTGGTCCAAGATGTTGTTTTCAGATGACAGTAAATTTTGCATTTCCTTTGGAAATCAAGGGCCCAGAGTCTGGAGGAAGAGTGGAGAGGCCACAATCAAAGCTGCTTGAGGTCTAGTGTGAAGTTTCCACAATCAGTAAGTGTTTGGGGAGCCATGTCATCTGCTGGTGTAGGTCCACTATGTTTTATCAACAACAAAGTCACCGCAGCGTCTACCAGGAAATTGTAGAACACTTCATGCTTCCCTCTGCCGACAAGCTTCTTGGAGATGGAAATTTCATTTTCCAGTAGGACTTGGCACCTATCCACACCGCCAAAAGTACCATTACCTTATATAATAACCACAGTATTACTGGGCTTGCTTGGCCATCAAACTCGCCTGACCTAAACCCTATAGAGAATCTATGGGGTATTTTCAAGAGGAAGATGAGAGACACCAGACCCAACAATGCAGACGAGTTGAAGGCTGCTATTAAAGCTATCTGGGCTTCCATAACACCTCAGCAGTGCCACAGGCTGATCACCTCCATGCCACGCCGCATTGATGCAGTAATTCATGCAAAAGCAGCCCTCACCAAGAATTGAGTGCATTTACTGTACAGACTTTTCAGTAGGCGCCAACATTTCTGAGTTTAAAATAATTTTCTCAGTTCATCTTATATAATCTAATTTTCTGAGATAATGACTTTTGGGTTTTCACTGGCTATAAGCCATAATCATTAACATTAACAGAAATAAACACTTGTAATAGATCCCTCTGTGTGTAATGACTCTATATAATATGTGTTTCCCTTTTTGTACTGAATTACTCTTCCTGCTCTTTCTTTGCATTGGTATCCACAATATTAAATGCCACTACAGGAGGTCCACAGTGGAGAACGTAACCGAAGTCCGCTATTGTTAATGTATTCCATATATTATGGTCAGGGGTGGACATACCATTGGTACAATCTGGGCAGCCACACAGGGGCCTATGAGTAGAATTGGGCATTATAATGAGCTATTGGACTGCAAAGGGCCAATATACTGTTCCTGTACAGGGGCCTCTGTCTGTGTCCACCACTGATTATGGTATAGGTGTCGTAATGACATTTTTTTTTCTCTTCCTCCATCTATTGCATTCATACCAGGACAGTAAATCTGTTCATTTTGCTTTGGATCAGACACACAGTAACCTGTGGATGTCTCCTGACAGTGTCTTATGCATTTCTTACATCTCTCTTGGTAAGGAGAATTGCTGCAGATTACTTTGTACAATGGAAGCCTCACTTTATGTAGATCTGCGCACAATGGAAAAGCTAAACTCATTTAAATGGAAATAATAGCATTAATGTCATTCAGATATTTTGCTTCAATGTCCACTGGAACTTGCCCGCTCTTCCCCACTAGAGATCTGGAGCTTACATGGCAATTTTCTCTACAAAAGAAAAAATGCCATTTAAATATAAAAAATGTGTTCACGACTCCAATGAAGAGAAATAAGGAATCATTAGTCCTTGTAGGATGTTGCTTAAAATTATTTGAACGTTTTCGTATCACAGACAAAGCTCAAACTTTCCATCCATGCACAGACATCAGATGATAATGCAAATGTATTTTACATAAACCATTTAACTCCTTATTGCCACACATTTTTTGCTTTACAGCTGATTGTTCGGGTCTAGATATGTTTAACCTATACAGTGAGACCTTGGATTACAAGCATAATTGGTTCCGGGAGTGTGTTCTTAAACCAAGTTACTCTTACAGTTAGGTCCAGAAATATTTGGACAGTGACACAAGTTTTGTTATTTTAGCTGTTTACAAAAACATGTTCAGAAATACAATTATATATATAATATGGGCTGAAAGTGCACACTCCCAGCTGCAATATGAGAGTTTTCACATCCAAATCGGAGAAAGGGTTTAGGAATCATAGCTCTGTAATGCATAGCCTCCTCTTTTTCAAGGCACCAAAAGTAATTGGACAAGAGACTCTAAGGGCTGCAATTAACTCTGAAGGCGTCTCCCTCGTTAACCTGTAATCAATGAAGTAGTTAAAAGGTCTGGGGTTGATTACAGGTGTGTGGTTTTTGCATTTGGAAGCTGTTGCTGTGACCAGACAACATGCGGTCTAAGGAACTCTCAATTGAGGTGAAGCAGAACATCCTGAGGCTGAAAAAAAAGAAAAAATCCATCAGAGAGATAGCAGACATGCTTGGAGTAGCAAAATCAACAGTCGGGTACATTCTGAGAAAAAAGGAATTGACTGGTGAGCTTGGGAACTCAAAAAGGCCTGGGCGTCAACGGATGACAACAGTGGTGGATGATCGCCGCATACTTTCTTTGTTGAAGAAGAACCCGTTCACAACATCAACTGAAGTCCAGAACACTCTCAGTGAAGTAGGTGTATCTGTCTCTAAGTCAACAGTAAAGAGAAGACTCCATGAAAGTAAATACAAAGGGTTCACATCTAGATGCAAACTATTCATCAATTCCAAAAATAGACAGGCCAAAGTTAAATTTGCTGAAAAACACCTCATGAAGCCAGCTCAGTTCTGGAAAAGTATTCTATGGACAGATGAGACAAAGATCAACCTGTA
Source organism: Anomaloglossus baeobatrachus (assembly GCF_048569485.1). Classification (NCBI taxonomy): domain Eukaryota; kingdom Metazoa; phylum Chordata; class Amphibia; order Anura; family Aromobatidae; genus Anomaloglossus; species Anomaloglossus baeobatrachus. The sequence goes on from NC_134357.1 coordinate 321,524,757, forward strand.
CCAGAATGATGGGAAGAAAAAAGTTTGGCGAAGAAAGGGAACGGCACATGATCCAAGGCACACCACATCCTCTGTAAAACATGGTGGAGGCAACGTGATGGCATGGGCATGCATGGCTTTCAATGGCACTGGGTCACTTGTGTTTATTGATGACATAACCGCAGACAAGAGTAGCCGGATGAATTCTGAAGTGTACCGGGATATACTTTCAGCCCAGATTCAGCCAAATGCCGCAAAGTTGATCGGATGGCGCTTCATAGTACAGATGGACAATGACCCCAAGCATACAGCCAAAGCTACCCAGGAGTTCATGAGTGCAAAAAAGTGGAACATTCTGCAATGGCCAAGTCAATCACCAGATCTTAACCCAATTGAGCATGCATTTCACTTGCTCAAATCCAGACTTAAGACGGAAAGACCCACAAACAAGCAAGACCTGAAGGCTGCGGCTGTAAAGGCCTGGCAAAGCATTAAGAAGGAGGAAACCCAGCGTTTGGTGATGTCCATGGGTTCCAGACTTAAGGCAGTGATTGCCTCCAAAGGATTCGCAACAAAATATTGAAAATAAAAATATTTTGTTTGGGTTTGGCTTATTTCTCCAATTACTTTTGACCTCCTAAAATGTGGAGTGTTTGTAAAGAAATGTGTACAATTCCTACAATTTCCATCAGATATTTTTGTTCAAACCTTCAAATTAAACGTTACAATCTGCACTTGAATTCTGTTGTAGAGGTTTCATTTCAAATCCAATGTGGTGGCATGCAGAGCCCAACTCGCGAAAATTGTGTCACTGTCCAAATATTTCTGGACCTAACTGTATATCAAAGCAAATTTTCCCATAGGAAATAATTAAAACACAGACAATTTGTTCCACAGCCCAACAATATATACTGTATTTATACAAACTTATTACAATAATAAAAAATAATGTCCTGTATTCATATAAAATTATTACAGAACACTAATACACAATACTGTACAGTACAGCAAAAACATATAAAGCAAATTACACTGCACGTTAGCTTACAATAAAATTGTTGGTGTGCGAGAGGTACAGGACTAGCAATGTGCTGTACTGGTTAAAAAAAGAGTACAATACTTTATCCACAAATGCAAATTGATAGACATGCTGTATAGAATATACTGTACTGTACAATGGTATACTGTGTACGGTATACAGTACATATGTACAGAAAGTTACCTCCAGAGAGGGTCAGAGCATGGTGAAAGCACAGAACCAGACGTGTGCATGGTGAGTATTTGCTCTTATTTCAAAGCATTAATCTTAGGGCTCTTCTCCACTTGCGTTAAAAAATCACTGCGATACTCTGCTACAAATGTTTGTCGAGTGTCCTGCGTATGGTCTGCGTACGGTGTTTTTTTTTTTTTTTTTTTCTCACATAGCATCCGTATGACATGCAAGCGTCATGCGAGTGCTATGTGAGTGTTATGCAAGTGTACCGCCCCGCGGCCTCGGCTGCGACCGCCGAGCCGCTCGGGTCCGTGCTCGTGTTCTACGGGTGGTGGCTCGAGCCTCTCACGGACCCGGGGGTAACGTCGCTCTGCAAAGGGGGTTGGCGCTACACGCTGGGGGATGCGGGTATTTGGTTTTGGGATGGTAGTTCGTGACGCCACCCACGGGTTGTGGTGATTATGGACACCACCGCTGCGGTGAAGGTATGGGGACTCCCGGGAGCGGTGTAGTGGCGCAGCTAGGTGTTGACCCCTCCGTGGGTAGGGGGATGTTGGTCTCGGGGCCCAGTTGGCGAGGGCGGGGGTGCAGTGTTGCGGTGCAGCTCGGTGCGGTGCCTGAGGGTACTGGTGTACTCACTCCGATACAAGACACGGGAGTCGCTGGTAAACCAAACGGGGTGATGAACGGGGCCCGCAGCCGGCTGCAGCTTCTCCAGTCAGGTTGGCAATGTCCGCCTTTCTCCTGCACCTGTGTGTGTATTTGACTACTGTGCCTGGGCACTGGTAGTTCGCTCCCCGGCGTATAAGTGTCTTAGGAGCCCGTTTGCCCGCAGACGCTGGCCCTTTGGATCTCTGGCCTTTGGCGGTGGCACCTATCCGGACGGGTTGGGCTGTTCCCTTCAATCGGGACTTAGGTGGGAATGAACCCCTGAGGTCCAGACCGCAATCAGTTGATTTGACTATGATGGTGGAATATAGCCTAGTTCGGGGTCTGAGTACCCTGCCTGGTGCTCCAGTATCCAGTTGGCTCCCCGGTTCAGTTCCGGTGGGCCACTACCCTGTCCCGGTCCCTTACGGTTCCACCGGTCATATTCCCGGTCTCCTGCAGGCGGCCACTACCGTCTGCCTGCCTGACTGATTGGGGGTCCTAGGCTCCAACCCAGGCCCCACACAGAACTGTCCTTCTCTCTCTCCTCTCTCCAAACTTAATCTGCTTGTATCTCCTGCCTCAGGCCAGCAGACCCCTCGGGGGGGCATGTCTATCCACCTTACTCCGCCCACCTGGTGTGCCTGTCTGACTCTGGAGGGAGGCAATCAGGTCTTTGGTTGACTGATGGTACCTTACTGGGGTGGGGGTGTATGTGGTGTGTGTAGTGACCTGTGACCCCTTGGGATGTCTAGGGTGTCACACAAGCAGCATCAGACTGGCTACCGGAGGAATATCCTGTAATACCAGGCCTGGCCGCGGTTACCTGCACTGAACTCCGGAGCTGTCACCTGAGCTCCGGAGTTCAGTCCGGCCTGTCTGCAGCTGTCATGAACTGAACAGCAATCGCCAGGGAATCAATCACTCGGCGCTCGCTGTTCAGTCCAGTCTGCACTCCGGAGTTCAGGTGACAGCTCCGGAGTTCAGTGCATGTAACTGCGGCCAGGACTGGTATTACTGGAGATTCCTCCGGTAGCCAGTCCGACGCGGTATGCAAGTGTCAAGGATCCGTGTGACATGCGTATGCCATCTGTATGACATGCGTATGCCACCCGTATTCTGATTTTTTTTTTTTTTTTTCTCGCTCCCATAGGCTCGCATGGGGGTGCGAGAGCTGAGACTCGGTGCAAATCACAGCATGCTGCGATTTCACCGAGAGCATGAGTCATATCGTATAAAATTAGCTAGTGGACAGTGCCTCATAGCTTAACACTGGCGTGAGTGCGATCCGTTTTTTTTTTTTTATCGGATCGCACTCGCACATGGAAATTGCAAGTGGACAAGAGCCCTTCAACCACGTTACAAATTTGTAAAAAGCTTTGCTTGTCTTGCAAAACGCTCTCAAACCAAGTTACTTTTAAACCAAGCTTTCACTGTACTTAGGATAGGTAGTCAATGTCAGCTTAATGAGGGTTGCACCCCCACCTTGCACCCCCACTAAGTAGCTGTTGGATGGAGTTGACCAAAGAGATTTGCAGGACCCTGGTCAATCGGCTACTTCAGTAGTCTGTGGCTGCCGACCAGAGAACTGTGAACCTTCGAATACTTGGGACAACACCAGTGCCTCTTTTAATTAGTAGGCCCCATGTCAATGCACATATAACACTGTGGGACTAGGATCCTTTGATTCTTTGATTGATTTAAGACAAACTCAGCCCGGAGTCCTGTCAAAACTACATTGCTACACACATATCCTGCCTTATGTCATGCTTTTAACCGCTTCAGGTTTCGGCACCACCCCAAGACTTTTTTTTTTTTATTTTTTTTTTTTTACTGCTGCAGTGGTGCTTTAAAGCCAAGTCCCCTGCCCCCTGCATCATCCTTACCCATCGGCATGTTCACCCATTTTCAGCGCCACTACTGTCCCACAATGCCATCTTGTGCCCGTAATTTTAGAGTGGTCGGAAGTCAGAACTTACGTCACAAGCGCTCAGTGCTAATCTATGAGGCTCTTACAGAGATGTATTGATTTGATTTATGATCTCTGGCACAGTCCATGGAGCAATGGAGCTGCTGTAAGGTCACACATCACTGTAGCACCACTGCAAAAAGATGAAGATGGTTGCAGGTGAGTATAACACAGGGGACATGCATTTAAAGCACCACTCCAGCGTTTTTTTGTTTTTTTGGGGTTTTTGTTTACCGCTGGAGTGGAGCTTTAAATCTTAGCCCCCTATATTATACTCCCCTTCTGACGGCTTAATCTTCTATTGTCGCTGCTCTGGTCGGTATCCTGTGATTTTTTTTTTTTTTTTGACCTTTCGGCAGCTCTGGTGCTTCAAGGACTACCCCGGACTTCACAACTTTGAGACCCTCGATCTGGCCACGTTCTGTCTCTCATAGAGTTTCATTGAGATCTTGTGACGTAACTTCTGACTTCTGGCCAGTCAGAAGTTACGAGCATAAGATGGCGCTGTGGGACCAAAGCGACGTCAGTAAAATGTGAAGCCGCCATAAAGTGAGTGTATGGCACGGGCCTTCCTTTTAAAGTGCCACTCCAGCGCTGGAAAAAAAAATTGTTAGTGTTGCTTTAAAGGACTACCCCAGCGATGAAATTAAAGGCAAAACATTGAGTGCTGCTTTGAAAGAAATGTGATATAGCTATAGTCGAATTGACCTGCAGAATATAAAATTCTATTAATACATTCAGTTATTATTGCTATTACAGAACATAGAAGGTGACATAAAAAATACAACTTCTCAACTAGCTCTTATTGCTCTCAAAACATTGCTGAAAATAATGTGGTTTGTTTTCAGAGCCCAGAATACCTGTGTAGCTCCAGAATGACTGGACATTATTTGTGACAGAGGGCACTGTGGGTCTAGTCATATCGCTGCAAAATACGAGTCCTGCAGTCAAGCGGGACCAGGCCAGGCTCTTGGCTGTGTAGTAAATACTGTAGGAGCAATGTCGGGGCCTGTATTTTTGGACCTGGTGATGATGTGATGGATGCCGAATTAGTAGAGCTTCTAGCAGATCTAAATCGGTCCGGACAGTGACATACACTGGAGATCAAAATTAGTACTACACAATGACCTTAGCATTTAGGAACTTGTTGTTCTCTATGTGATTATATCTTACCATGAGTAAACTAGCAGCATTTTAAGCTTATTTCATAAATTAATTTCTTTCAAAAACACATAATAAAAATGTGAATGAGATAAATTGAAAAGAACACTGATGAAAATTAGAGAACACTTTCAGATACCTGCAAGTTCAGGTGTTAACCAGGCACCTGGTGTTAATTTCATTAATTTTCTGGTTAACCCTATTTAACTGGCAGCCTAACTTTCCAGTGTGCACTGACTTTGCAAAAAATGGTGTGCTGTTCCAAAGTGACTGAAACTCTCCGGCAGCAGGTTGTCCAGATGAAGGCCAAAAGGGTGACCCTATCAGCCATAGCAAAAGAAGTTGGTCATTCCAAGTCTGTGATTTTGAGAATATTGCTTCTTTACAACATCACAAACTCATTCAAGTCACCCAAGAAGGCTGGTCGCCCTCGAAAGAGAAATGCAAGAGAGGACAGGATAATGTGGAGAATCTCCATGGGTAATCGTTTTAACACAGCTGCTGAAATTGCTCGCCAATTCACCACTGAACAGGGTAAGGATCTACCTCGCCATACAGTGTCACAACATTTAAGAGCATTTGGACTGAAAGACCACTCTGCAGTGACCAAACCTCTTTATCAGAAAAATCAAAAGGGGCATGTTGTGTGGACAGAGGAGAAGTAGTTCACAGTTCATTTTAGTGATGAAAGCAAGTTTAATTTATTTGGGTCTGATGGGAAACATTATGTTCATCGACAAACTGGGGAAAGACTGAACGCAAAGTGTCTTCAGAAGTCAGTGAAAGGTGATGGAGGAAGTGTCATGGTTTGAGGAATGTCTTCTGCAGGAAGAGTTGGACCTCATACAGCTACATGGCAGAGTGTATGCAAGTGTGTATCAGAACCTTCTTAAACAACACATGGTTCCTTACTTGGGTTCATCACTCAGCCAGCAATTTTCATGCAGGACAATGTCCCCTGTCACTCAGCAAAACAGGTAACGCAGTTCCTTGAAACAGAAAACATTGAAACAATGAAATGGCCAGCCCAGAGTCCTGATCTAAACCCAGTAGAAAACCTCTTGAAAATCCTTGTTGACAAAGTTATGGCCAAGAAACCCACAACGGTCAAAGAACTGTGGACGAGCCTGGAAGAAGAGTGGACCAAAATCCCACCAGAGCAGTGTGAGAGGCTAGTGATGTCTTGTGGCCACAGAGGTGCTGAGGTCATTCAAAGCAAAGGCCTGTACACTTCCTACTGATTGGTGACTGTTGTTACGTTCAGAAATTTACTTAGACTCTTTCTCTGTGCTACAGTCATTACTGTTCTCTAATTATGATCATGTTTTGGGCAAAATAAAGGTTTTATGTTGATAAATTTTGGATCTTTTATAAAACACTGTTCTAGTGGCATAGTGTACCCCTTACACAAAACCTTCAAATGTTGATCATTGTAGATTACATTATTTCTGAAAAAAAAAGCCACTGATCATACATTGTTCTCTAATTTTGATCTCCAGTGTGTGTAATTGCAGGGCTTTTCTTTCCAGCTACTGAAGCTCCTATGGATGCCCAGGTACAATGAAAAACTAATGAATGTAACCTACTGATTATGTAACTTATACAAGAAATATAAGTTTATACTTTTTACTGAACAAATGTTATGTAATAACAAAAATCTGCTCATATGTTTTCAACATGACTGTAATAACCTGAAGAAATAATCTAGCATTACTTATTGGGAAATGTGAGCCGTGAAAAAACTGCCTATTTCTAGATTTGCATTGCAAAATGTTTTTTGAAAGTTTTTATATGTGCCCTCAATGAGCAACAAAAGATAATAATACAATTTCTCCTGCTTTAAAGAGAAAATGATTTACCTGCAGATATCTGGTTAATCTACCTTTTAAAATCCTGTATGGCTTCTTTACTGGATAAAACATACAGTGCTGGCCAAAAGTATTGGCACCCCTGCAATTCTGTCAGATAATACTCAGTTTCTTCTTGAAAATGATTGCAATCACAAATTCTTTGGTATTATTATCTTCATTTATTTTGCTTGCAATGAAAAAACACAAAAGAGAATGAATCAAAAATAAAACCATTGATCATTTCACACAAAACTCCAAAAATGGGCCAGACAAAAGTATTGGCACCCTTAGCCTAATACTTGGTTGCACAACCTTTAGCCAAAATAACTGCGAACAACCGCTTCCGGTAACCATCAATGAGTTTCTTACAATGCTCTGCTGGAATTTTAGACCATTCTTCTTTGGCAAACTGCTCCAGGTCCCTGAGATTTGAAGGGTGCCTTCTCCAAACTGCCATTTTGAGATCTCTCCACAGGTGTTCTATGGGATTCAGGTCTGGACTCATTGCTGGCCACTTTAGTAGTCTACAGTGCTTTCTATCAAACCATTTTCTAGTGCTTTTTGAAGTGTGTTTTGGGTCATTGTCCTGCTGGAAGACCCATGACCTCTGAGGGAGACCCAGCTTTCTCACACTGGGCCCTACATTATGCTGCAAAATTTGTTGATAGTCTTCAGACTTCATAATGCCATGCACACGGTCAAGCAGTCCAGTGCCAGAGGCAGCAAAGCAGCCCCAAAACATCAGGGAACCTCCGCCATATTTGACTGTAGGGACCGTGTTCTTTTCTTTGAATGCCTCTTTTTTTTTTTTCCTGTAAACTCTGTTGATGGCTTTTCCCAAAAAGCTCTACTTTTGTCTCATCTGACCAGAGAACATTCTTCCAAAACGTTTTAGGCTTTCTCAGGTAAGTTTTGGCAAACTCCAGCCTGGCTTTTTTATGTCTCGGGGTAAGAAGTGGGGTCTTCCTGGGTATCCTACCATACAGTCCCTTTTCATTCAGACGCCGACGGATAGTTCGGGTTGACACTGTTGTACCCTCGGACTGCAGGGCAGCTTGAACTTGTTTGGATGTTAGTCGAGGTTCTTTATCCACCATCCGCACAATGTTGCGTTGAAATCTCTTGTCAATTTTTCTTTTCCTTCCACATCTAGGGAGGTTAGCCACAGTGCCATGGGCTTTAAACTTCTTGATGACACTGCGCACCGTAGACACAGGAACTTTCAGGTCTTTGGAGATGGACTTGTAGCCTTGAGATTGCTCATGCTTCCTCACAATTTGGATTCTCAAGTCCTCAGACAGTTCTTTGGTCTTCTTTCTTTTCTCCATGCTCAATGTGGTACAAACAAGGACACAGGACAGAGGTTGAGTCAACTTTAATCCATGTAAACTGGCTGCAAGTGTGATTTAGTTATTGCCAACACCTGTTAGGTGCCACAGGTAAGTTACAGGTGCTGTTAATTACACAAATTAGAGAAGCATCACATGATTTTTCAAACAGTGCCAATACTTTTGTCCACCCCCTTTCTTATGTTTGGTGTGCAATTATATCCAATTTGGCTTTATGACAAATTATTATTTTTTTTTTTTTTTCCATTAAAGACAAATTAAATGAAGATAATAATACCAAAGAATTTGATTGCAATCATTTTCAGGAAGAAAATGAGTATTCTCTGACAGAATTGCAGGGGTGCCAATACTTTTGGCCAGCACTGTATATACTCTCTACAGCCGCTGGTTTTCTGTCATGGGGCCATGAACAGAGCTGTTTTGGTCACCGCTAATTATGATGTAGACATGACTACAATAACTCCCTGACACTGATTCACAGTCAACTTGCACACAAATATGCTGCACATACGTATACATTGCAGAGCAGGCTGTCAATCATAAAGTGCTCTTCCCTCCACCACCCCTGAAATCAAGCAGCTACAGGGAGGATATAAGTTCATTTTCTCCCTGTAGCTGGTGCTCCAATAAGGCAGTCAGTCAGGATTTTAATGCTATTTATTTACAGATGAACCCTATATCTGTAGTTAAATGACAAGCCCGTCCCAGGGCCGGGGGTACTCGAAACCGGGCCGGACTATTAAGGGGACGTCAGCGGTGGTGGGGGTCCGGCTCTGTGACCCTGGTGGTGTCTTATTAAGAAAGGGGATGATGATGATTTACAGTGGAATAAAGTACGTGACACCACCTGTGGTTTTTGCAGCTATGTGGGCCGCTGCTGCGTTGTGGGTTCCCTGTGGTGATGATGTTGCAGCTGAGGTGTTCTTGCTCCTCACAGGTGGAGCGGGACCCCGGGGCGACTGTTGGGATTTGAAAAGTCTGCCAGGGCAGGCTGTGATGCAGGAGAAATGGAGACGACACCAGGGCTTGCAATAACAGTCTTTTACTCACTGAACCAGTTCTTCAGGTTGACAGCCAATTTATTCCACCATGGTATGCTGGGATATCTGGTGATGGGGAACTGCCGATCCCGAGTAAGTTCGAGGCCAGTACTGGTTCTCCCTTTTCTTTGCCTTTCTTGGCCGTCTCTCTGCGCTGACTTTCTCCCTCCTGTCCTGCGCCTCCATACACAGTGCCCTGAGCCAGGAGCCGCAATGGGACTTCTTCCTGCCTTGTGCACTCAGGGGACTTACAAAGGGATTTCTGCCTGCCTGGCTTCCTGGTCCTCTGTGGCCCCCTTCAGCGGACATGCTGCTTGTGGCCCAAAGCGTACAGCCACCCTGGCCTCCGGTGTTACTAGGAAGTCCTGAAGTATCATCCTAGCCTAGGGACCGGGACCCTGTTTGTGACCAATCCCTTCACTTTGAACTATTGTCTGTGAAACGTGAATATAGGGGTATCTGACATCCTTCCCCTAAGTCACTGGGATCCGGTCTTATTTCTCCTCAGAGTTGAGCAGGACCCCTGGGGCCCTCACCCCTACTCAGTCTCCTCTTGACTGACTCTGTCAACGATCATCTGTACACTCTCAAACTTAGCTCTGCGCCTTTTACCTCAGACAGTTCACCCACTAAGCTCCACCCCCTGGATGGTTCTAGAGACAGTGCACGGGGCTAAAGTGCTATAACCAGACTACTGGTCGCTTAAGCATTAATGGGACCTGCCCCGGCCCTGATCTAATGTGTGAGCTAATAATTGCGTGTCTGCAGGTTTTTGGTGTGTGAACCGATAGATGGCCTCTTTCTTACCGAGGATGGGGCACCACACCTCTGACTGAGGTGCAGTATCTCTGTGGTGGCGATGGCAGCCTCAGGGCCGCCACACTAGTACCACTTTTGGACAGGACAGATTACTTTTTAATCAAGGTCTTGTCACGTTGACCTGGGGGAGAGACATGGCTGCAGAAATGCAGAGGCAAAAACTGAAAAAAAAAATTGTCCCATAATTAAAGGGAATCTGTCAGCAAGTTTTTGGTATGTAATATGAGGACAGCATGATGTAGAGGTTAGAAAATCAACTATACCTCTGTTAGCTGTGTGTGAGCTATTGTTTACTTTATCACAGGGTAATAAAGCCATTAGTTTAACATTACAGAACTAGAAATGCATGTGCTGAGAAGTGCGACACGCCTCCTCCTCTGACACATCACTGTCAATGCACAATCTCTATTGAGAGCCTGGTGTTGGAAGGGGCCGCTCACTGGGCTCAGCTACATGCTTACAACTCAATACTTTGATTATGTGAGAACGGCTGCACCCAGTAATCTATGTGATACACCATTGGATTCAGAATCTCCTCACCTACATTATGCTGCTGTCAATTGAAGTAGCAAAAACCTGCTGACAGATTCCCTTTAAGAGGTTCAGCATCTATAAGTCCCCCATTTTTGGCAGTACATTTACTTGAGATTGCTTCACTTGGACATCTCACAACAAATTTTGAAAGCATTTCTCTTAAATGTATTTTTTGGGAAGTGGTTTCAGGACTGTGAATAATGTAATAATCTTTCATAACTTGTATGAAGTATATTTACAACCAGGGCTGGATGTAGAGAATGTGAAGCCAGAAATCGCAGTCCCTAAATGTTTCATCACAACTTTTTAATGCAATTACTAACTAAACTAATGAATCCTTTTTCTTTATATGTATAACTTCCCATCATTTGCATTCATTCACTTACATACAATTCTTATCTGTAGGTAGCAGATAAACTGGTACATAAGCCCCAAATTCTGTCACAAAACACCTCGAAGAGTCTCCAAATTTTTGCTCAACTCAAAGTTGATCAAAATGTTGTGACTTTTGGTGTTTTTATGCTTGTCTTGGCAAGCTGAAACAAAATGGGTGGAACTGAAAGTAGGGGTGTCAAAGCCTGCCTGGAAAATTCTTCAATGTACAACACTAAAGTAACATAAATGATGCCAGAAATGTATGCCAGCCCCTAATGGGAGTAACATTTTTGTTTCAGGCGCTAAGTTGTGCCTTTTTCATTACTGCATAGTTTTGCCGGGTAAGATGAAGTGAGTAGTGATGGGAGGACCCGGACTGTGGGAGGACCCGGACTGTAAAAGTCCGAATCCGCACGGTTAAAAAAAGAATATAAGAATGAAGCAAGCACATAATACTTACGAAGGCTCCGGCGCGGCTGTAGACTGCTCCCGCGGCCGTCCATTCACTTCCAGGTCCACGCATCATTGCTTATCCATATGCACTGCTTTCACCACCCACTGGCCGTCCTGGCGTCTGTGATTGGTTGTAGTTAGACGCCCCCACCCCAGCTTGTGTGCGAGCGTCTGACTGCAACCAATCACAAACCCTGTCTGTGGGTCACTATCGTGGTATAAAAATAAATAAAATATTTGTCTTATGGTCCCCCTATATTATGATACCCAGCACAGATAAAGCCTATGGCTACAGGCTACAGCCCCCAGCCATGCGCTTATCTTGGCTGTGTATGAAAATAGGAGGATTCACATGTGGCTTTTTTATTATTTAAATAAATTATTTTAAAAAAACCACATGCGGTCATCTCACTTTTGATACCCAGCCATGATAAAGCCCGACAGGTGGGGCTGATAGTCTATGGCTGGGGAGGCCCATTCTTATTGAGCCACCACCAGCCTAAAAATAGCAGCCTGCAGCCACCCAGGTTTGTCACATCCATTAGATGCGACAATCCTGACACTTTACTTGGCTCCTCCCAATTGCCCTGGTGTGCTGGTGTGGCGCCCTGGACAAGCCAGGGGCCACACAGAACAACACCCACACACCCCACACTCCCGGTCAGGCACACCGAAGTCAGACACAAACCCTTGTTGCCTTCCTCCAGGGGCTGATGTTCACACCAGGGGGGTGGGCCAGGCGGTGGGCCCCGCCCACCGAGGAGTTCACAGTCCTGGAGGCGGGAAAAAAGGCAGTTTAGTTTTGGAGGTGAAAGAGAGAGGAGGAAAGTGGCAGTTAAGCAGCCTGAAGTTGGTCCGGGTGTGTGGCCCGGACGGGTCAGCAAGGTTGGCAGACGGTGGTGACCGTCTGCAGGAGTGGCCTATCGGAGTCTACCGTAAGGACCGTGGACGGGCGGTGGCCCGGTGGTACCGGACCGGTACACAAAGAGAAGTCAGCACCATCTGGCAGGGGCTTACGGACCCCGGCAAGGCTAGGAGTCGCCGTGAATTTGCCAAATCCGTCAGCGAAGGGAACCTCCTGGGTTTCCCAGCAGCCAAGTCCCGACAGAAGGCAATAGTCCAACCGTGAGAGGGAAACACAGCCACCGCCAAGGCTACCGTTCCCAGGGCCAGAGCCTGCGGGCAAAAGGGGCTCCTTCAGCTCCCATCCAAGCTGGGGAGCGGGTTACCGGTGGGAACCCATTGGAACCGTTTACAGTACATAGGTGCAGGGAAAGGCAGTCACCATCAACCTGCCGGGAGAAACAACACCGCAGCCGTCTGTGGGACCCGTCCATCCAGCCGTGTGTTTTACCGAGAACTGTGTCCTCATCATTGGCTGAGTGACTAACCACCGTGCCGTGCGGCACAGCGCTGCCCCCGCGACCCTGCACCTCACCAGGCCCCGTAACCCGCCTGCCATCCATACCTACCCCATCACCGGGCCCCGGGACAACCAACCCCCTACCCACGGAGGGGAGAACTAACATCAAAGCTGCTCCCTGTCACCGCTCCCGGGATCCCCGTCCAGAGCAGCGGTGGTGTCACTAACTTCACCACAACCGTGGGTGGCGTCACGGACAATCACCAAATCCCCACCATCCAATCAAATCCCCTTTTCACTCACAGGCGAGGAACGCTGCTCGAGTCCCCGGGATCCGGCCCACCGCTCGAGCCACCACCGAGCAGTGGCAGCAGCAGCCGGACCCGAGCAGTGGGAGAGCGCAGCGTCCCCTCCTCTGCCCGCGACAGTGGCAATCGGGGTAATAAGGGGTTAATAACCGCCCACAGCTGCCACTAAGCCCTAGATTAGTAATGGGGAGGATCTATAAGACCCCCCCCATTACTAATCTGCAATTGAAAGTAAATAAACACAAACACTGAAGAAATCCTTTATTTGAAATAAAATACAAAAAATCACCATCTCACCACTTTATTAACCCCAAAAACACCCCTGCAGTCACAGTGCGCGATCATGGTACATAATCGAACGCTGTGAGGTTCAGGTAGAGAATGAGCTGCAGCAATCAGTTGTGACTATACTCAGGTTATTTGTAGTCACAGCGGGAGATTCCCACAATCCTCCACCTGTGACCGCAGGTAAACTCAGGTTCACAGACCTGCATCTCCTGGCATAAAATTGTGGGGAGATGCAGATTTGGTGCTGCTGAAATGTTTACACCATATTCCTGCACGCAATCTACACCTCGTGGCAAAAAAAACGCATGATAACGCATATGGTTTTGATGCTTTTTTTTGCCAGAAGGTGTTGATTGGGTGCATGAATACAGTGTAAAAATGTAATCACCAAATTTGCATCTCGTGGCCCAAAAATGCAAAAAAAAAAAAGTTTTGACACCATTTTGGTGCAATTTTCTGCCAGGAGGTGCAAGTTTGGTGGTGAAATATCTGCACCAAATTTGCACCTCCTGGTAGAAAAAACATTTTTCTTTGCATTTTTTGGCCAAGAGATACAAATTTGGTGATTTACATTTTTACACCATATTGATGCACCCAATTTACACCTCCTGGCAAATCAAAATGAATCAAAACCACATGAGGTATGATGCTGTAGCAATGCGATTTTTCTTTTTTTTTCTTTTTTTTTTTTTGCCAGGAGGTATAGAATGGGTGTAGCAATATCGTGTCAAAATTTCAGCACCAAATCTGCATCTCTTTGCAAAAAAAAAAAATAGGGTTTCTGTCAAGAGATGCAGGTAAGTTCACTTGAGTTTAATGAGGTTACCTGAGGTCAAGTTACCTGCGGTCATAGGCAGAGGTGGAGTTGACCACAACTAACCTGAGTAACGTCACCGCTGATTGCTGTGGCTCATTCATTCTCTGCCTGGAGCTCAGAGTGGGCAGTCATGTTCCATGATCGCGTGCTGTCAGTTCAGATGTAGCAGAGCTGGAATTGTCATAAGACCTCTTGTGGATTACATCGGACCTGCAATGGTATTTTGGGGGTTATTAACCCCTTCACGACCTTTGACGGATCTAGCCGTCATGGTGCCCTGGTACTTAAAGACCCATGACGGCTAGATCCGTCATGGCGGAATCGCGGCACCAGAGCACCGGGCACCGCGATCGGTTTTAAAAAACTGTAGATTCGGGAAGGAGAGGACTTGTACCTGACCTCAGGAGGGGTGGTGTCTCCTTCCCGGACCTACGGAGGCTGTGATTGGCTGAACGGCGTTCGTCAGCCAATCACAGCCAGTGTTATGTTTCAGCCATTGAAAATGGCTGAAGCATTGAAATCCAGCTATGTCAGTGCAGCTGCAGCACTGGCCATTGGCTGGAGCTCAGTGAGCTTTACTGCACCCGCCCCCAGCTCTGATTGGAGAGATCGGCCTTGTGACCGATTTCTCCAAGCAGCACCGTGCCTCTGGAACCGGGTGAGCTCGCTGTAGGAGATCGCTCTCCTTAGCTTCTCCCTCCGTGGAATCTGAGGAGAGCGATCCCTGCAGGCGCCCATCTGTGAGTCACAGCCCCCGATCCACCGCTGCCCTGCTCCATGTGCTTCGCCCCCTGCTCTCCCACTGCGCCCCTGCATGTGACGCCGCTACTCAGCAGTAAGAGCAAGCGGCGTCAGATGCAGGGGGTGGCGCAGCGGGAGGAGAGCGTCACGGCGGCCGCTGCACTCTCCCCATCAGCCGCTCCACCGCCCCAGCATCTGCCGTCCCCTCTCCCCATCAGTCACTGCTGTCGCCCCATCTGCTGCTCACCGCCCAGCATCTGCCGTCCCCTCTCCCCATCAGTCACTGCTGTCGCCCCATCTGCTGCTCACCGCCCAGCATCTGCCGTCCCCTCTCCCCATCAGTCACTGCTGTCGCCCCATCTGCTGCTCCACCGCCCAGCATCTGCCGTCCCCTCTCCCCATCAGTCACTGCTGTCGCCCCATCTGCTGCTCACCGCCCAGCATCTGCCGTCCCCTCTCCCCATCAGTCACTGCTGTCGCCCCATCTGCTGCTCACCGCCCAGCATCTGCCGTCCCCTCTCCCCATCAGTCACTGCTGTCGCCCCATCTGCTGCTCCACCGCCCAGCATCTGCCGCTCCCCTCTCCCCATCAGTCACTGCTGTCGCCCCATCTGCTGCTCCACCGCCCAGCATCTGCCGTCCCCTCTCCCCATCAGTCACTGCTGTCGCCCCATCTGCTGCTCACCGCCCAGCATCTGCCGTCCCCTCTCCCCATCAGTCACTGCTGTCGCCCCATCTGCTGCTCCACCGCCCAGCATCTGCCGTCCCCTCTCCCCATCAGTCACTGCTGTCGCCCCATCTGCTGCTCACCGCCCAGCATCTGCTGTCCCCTCTCCCCATCAGTCACTGCTGTCGCCCCATCTGCTGCTCCACCGCCCAGCATCTGCCGTCCCCTCTCCCCATCAGTCACTGCTGTCGCCCCATCTGCTGCTCCACCGCCCAGCATCTGCCGTCCCCTCTCCCCATCAGTCACTGCTGTCGCCCCATCTGCTGCTCACCGCCCAGCATCTGCCGTCCCCTCTCCCCATCAGTCACTGCTGTCGCCCCATCTGCTGCTCCACCGCCCAGCATCTGCCGTCCCCTCTCCCCATCAGTCACTGCTGTCGCCCCATCTGCTGCTCACCGCCCAGCATCTGCTGTCCCCTCTCCCCATCAGTCACTGCTGTCGCCCCATCTGCTGCTCCACCGCCCCAGCATCTGCCGCTCCCCTCTCCCCATCAGTCACTGCTCTCGCCCCATCTGCTGCTCCACCGCCCAGCATCTGCCGCTCCCCTCTCCCCATCAGTCACTGCTCTCTCCCCATCTGCCGCTCCACCGCCCCAGCATCTGCCGCTCCCCTCTCCCCATCAGTCACTGCTCTCTCCCCATCTGCCGCTCCACCGCCCCAGCATCTGCCGCTCCCCTCTACCCATCAGCCACTGCTCTCTCCCCATCTGCCGCTCCACCGCCCCTGCATCTGCCGCTCCACCGCCCCTGCATCTGCCGCTCCACCGCCCCTGCATCTGCCGCTCCACTCTCCCCTGCATCTGCCGCTCCACTCTCCCCTGCATCTGCCGCTGCACTCTCCCCTGCATCTGCCGCTGCACTCCCCTGCATCTGCCGCTGCACTCCCCAGCATCTGCCGCTGCACTCCCCAGCATCTGCCGCTGCACTCCCCAGCATCTGCCGCTGCGCACTCCCCAGCATCTGCCGCTGCGCACTCCCCAGCATCTGCCGCTGCGCACTCCCCAGCATCTGCCGCTCCACTCTCCCCAACATCTGCCGCTCCACTCTCCCCTGCATCTGCCGCTCCACTCTCCCCTGCATCTGCCGCTCCACTCCCCCCTGCATCTGCCGCTCCACTCCCCCCTGCATCTGCCGCTCCACTCCCCCCTGCATCTGCCGCTCCACTCTCCCCAACATCTGCCGCTCCACTCCCCCCTGCATCTGCCGCTCCACTCCCCCCTGCATCTGCCGCTCCACTCCCCCCTGCATCTGCCGCTCCACTCCCCCCTGCATCTGCCGCTCCACTCTCCCCAACATCTGCCGCTCCACTCCCCCCTGCATCTGCCGCTCCACTCCCCCCTGCATCTGCCGCTCCACTCCCCCCTGCATCTGCCGCTCCACTCTCCCCTGCATCTGCCGCTCCACTCTCCCCTGCATCTGCCGCTCCACTCTCCCCTGCATCTGCCGCTCCACTCCCCCCTGCATCTGCCGCTCCACTCCCCCCTGCATCTGCCGCTCCACTCCCCCCTGCATCTGCCGCTCCACTCTCCCCAACATCTGCCGCTCCACTCTCCCCATCAGCCGCTCCACCGCCCCTGCATCAGCCGCCACACTCTCCCCATCAGCCGCTCCACCGCCCCTGCATCTGCCGCCGCACTCTCCCAATCAGCCACAGTTCTCTCCCCATCTGCCGCTGCGCCCCTGCATCAGCCACCTCACTCCCCCATCAGCCTCTGCGCCCCTGCATCTGCCACCTCACTCCCCCATCAGCCTCTGCGCCCCTGCATCTGCCACCTCACTCCCCCATCAGCCTCTGCGCCCCTGCATCTGCCACCTCACTCCCCCATCAGCCTCTGCGCCCCTGCATCTGCCACCTCACTCCCCCATCAGCCTCTGCGCCCCTGCATCTGCCACCTCACTCCCCAATCAGCCTCTGCGCCCTTGCATCTGCCACCTCACTCCCCCATCAGCCTCTGCCCCCTCCCTTATCTGCTGCCTGCTCTCTCTCATCCCCTTAATCCTCTGCCCCCCCCCTCCCGGATCTGCTGCAATCCTGCTGCCTAGATGCATTCTGTAAGGTAGCTATCCCCAATCTCACCTCCCACTCCCCTTCCACCCTTCCCCTCGCCCCCCCTTCCTCCGCCGCTCCTGCATCCGTTGTGCCCTCACCCATCCTCAACCGCTCCTCCATCCGCCACGCCCTCCCATCCTCCGATGTGCCCCCTCACCAATCCTCCGCCGTGGCCCCTCGCCCATCCTCCGCCGCTCCTGCATCCGTTGCGCCCTCTTCTATCCTCCATCCATCTTTTTTCCATCCCACCTAGTCCCCCCCCTTTTTGCAGTACATCTGTGCGTTCGTCCTAATTTTTTTTTCTGTAAACTAAGAAAGAAATACAAATAAACTTAGTTTAGGGCCAGTAAAATTATACTGTAGTAATCATCAACTACAGTATTTTTTACTGAATATTGTAAGGGTCAGCCCAGTGCCACACATGAGAGCGATGCTCGAGTCTCACACCGCATCATCCGGCACGGTTGCTCTCTTCCAGACAGGAGTGTGCGGCTGTGTCGGGTGATGCGATGCGAGATTTGTGCATTGCTCTTACGTGTGGCACTTGCCTTAGTGTCAGTTGCAGGTGCATATATTTTTTTTTTTTACTGACGTCTGTATTTTTTATTATGCCAAACTAATATTTCTTTGTATTGGGAGGGGAGGTCTAGTTTCCAACATGGGGTCACATGTGGGGGAGCTCCACTGTTTGGGCACATCAGGGGGATCTCCAAACGCGACATGGTGCGGCTAACGATTCCAGCTAATTTTCCATTTAAAAAGTCAAATGATGCTCCTTCCCTCTGGAGCTCTGCCGTGCGCCCAAACAGTGTTTTTCTGCCACATATGAGGTATCAGCGCACTCAGAACAAATTGCCCAACAAATTTTGCGGTCCACTTTATCCTGTTACCCCTGTACAAATTAAAAAATGGAGCCTAAAATAACATTTTGTGGAAAAAAAAAGTACTTTTTTGTTTTTATGCCTCAATGTATGAAGCACGTGAGGGTTCAAAGTGCTCATTACCCATGTAGATTTATGCCATGGGGTTTAGTTTCCAAAATGAGGTCACTTGTGGGGGAGCTCCATTGTTTAGGCACCTCAGGGGGTCTCCAAACGCAACATGGCGTACGCTAATAATTCCAACCAATTTTGCTGTGAAATGGCGCTCCTTCTCTTCTGAGCCCCGCTGTGTGCCCAGACAATTGCTTTCCACCACATATGAGGTATCTGTGTACTCAGGAGAAATTGCACAATACATTGTATGGTGCATTTTTTCCTGATACCCTTGTGGAAAAAAAAGCTACCTGGTTGAAATAACAATTTCATGGTAAAAAAAAAATATATATATTTTCACGGCTGAACGTTCTTAACTTTTGTGAAGCCTCCAGGGGTTCAAAGTGTTCAGTAAACATCTAGATAAATTCAATGAGGGGTCTAGTTTCCAAAATGGGGTCACTTGTGGGGGAGCTCCATTGTTTAGGCACCTCAGGGGGTCTCCAAACACAACATGGCATCCACTAACGATTCCAGACAATTTTGCGTTTGAAAAGTCAATTGTCGCACCTTGCCTTCCGAGCCCTGCTGTGCGCCCAAACATTTGATTTCCACCACATATGAGGTATCTGTGTACTCAGGAGAAAATGCACAATACATTTTATGTTGCAATTTTTCCTGATACCCTTGTGAAAAAAAAGCTACCTGGTTGAAGTAACAATTTCGTGGTAATTTTTTTTTTTTTTTATTTTCATTGCTCAAAGTTATTAACTTTTGTGAAGCCCCCAGAGGTTCAAAGTGCTCAATAAACATCTAGATAAATTCCATGAGGGGTCTAGTTTCCAAAATGGGGTCACTTGTGGGGGAGCTCCATTGTTTAGGAACCTCAGGGGGTCTCCAAACGCAACATCACATCTGCTAATTATTCCAGACAATTTTGCTTTCAAAAATTCAAATGATGCTCCTTCTCTTCCGAGCCTTGCCGTGCGCCAAAACAATTGATTTCCCCCACATATGAGATATCGGTGTACTCAAGAGAAATTGCACAATTAATTTTATGGTGCATTTTTCCTGATACCCTTGTGAAAATGCTAAATTTTATGGCTAAAGTAACATTTTTGTGTAAAAAAGTAAAATTTTCATTTTTTCCTTCCACATTGCTTTGGTTGCTGTAAAGCTCCTAAAGGGTTAATAAACTTCTTAGATGTGGTTTTGAGCAGTGTGAGGAGTGCAGATGTTAGAATGGGGTCACTTTTGGGTATTTTCTGTCACCTCGGCCTCTCAAAGTCACTCCAAATGTGATGTGGTACCTAAAAAATGTTTTTTGTAAATTTTGTTGGAAAAATGAAAAATTGCTGATGAACTTTGACCCCTTCTAACTTCCTAACGGAAAAAAATTTTGTTTTGAAAATTGCGCTGGTGTAAAGTAGACAAGTGGGAAATGTTACATAGTAACTATTTTGTGTGACATATCTCACAGATTTATGGGCATAAAATTTCAAATTTTGAAAATTGCGAAATTTTCAAAATGTTTGCCAAATTTCCAAACTTTTCACACATAAACGCAAAAAATATCGGCCTAAATTTACCATTGACATGAAGTACAATATGTCACGAAAAAACAATCTCAGAATCGCCAGGATCCGTTGAAGCGTTCCAGAGTTATAACCTGTCAAAGTGACACTGGTCAGAAATGTAAAAAATGGCCAGGTCTTTAAGGTGAAAACAGGCTGGGGGCTGAAGGGGTTAAAGTGGTGAAAGAGGGTGTTTTTTGGTATTTTATTCGTGTGGACTGAGCTGTAGGCTGTCATTAACCTGTTATATTACCCCAATTGGCACAGCACCAGGGCAATGGGAAAGCGCTGGGCTTGTCACATCTAATGGCATTCACAGACACCTATGGGCGGGGAAAGCAGTGCATATGCATGAACATTAAAGCACGGCACCAGAAGGAAATGAGCGACTGCGGGAGCAGTGTACAGCCTTACCGGAGCCTTGGTAAGTACAGCATGCTTGCTCCCATCTCCCTATCCCTTCTACCAACATTTTTTAATCACCGGATTCTCATCCCCATAGACTTTTATATGGGGCTCGGAATCCAGCCCAGAACCGGATTTTAAAAAGCGAATAACTGGGATCCGCTGATCCTGGTTATTTGTGAGTCCGCTCATCACTAGAAATGGGTTGTCCGACGTACTTTTCTCTAGAATAGGAGTTGTCTGCAGTAGTCGGCAGTGGCTGGGGTAAATACCTGAAGATCAGTGGCGGTGCCAGTTGTCAGAATCCCACCAACTTATGTTAATGACATATATTAAGGCTAGGTCTTCAGTATTATTTACTCCAACAACCCCTTTAAGCATCTCTTGAGATTCATTGATTTGAATCTCTGCTCACTCTGAGGTCAGGACCAGAGTCTGCCTGGACTGGCACCACAGGGGGGATCTCCCAGTGGGCCCCGGGTCTTCGTTGGGCCACTGTGCTGGATATAGAGGGGGCTATGTGCCACATATTGATGTGCAGAGCATAGCAGTGATGATTAACGCCTGCCGGCCTACGAAAGACCGCGAGTGTCAGCGAGCGAAAGTCAGCGAGTGTCAGTGATAGGCCGGCGGTAATTGAGCAATTCATGCATAGGGGCTCTTTGCTCTCAGTGTCTGGCTCTGCAATCCACTAAGGGATATATCACTGGAATAAGGGTCTCTGTCTCTACATTATGCTGCTCTCAGAAGGGGTATCAAAATTTAGTGACCGATTCCCTTTAAGCTGGATTCTGAGTGTGAATAAGGCCTAACATTTTTCCTACCGCTTGGGCTGTGTGCTCAATGTGACAAGTTCCCTTTAAACAAGAATAAGTTCTAAAACAAGAAAGATTGTGAATTATGTGCTACTTGTTTACCGAGAACAAAGCTTGAGGGAGACATTGAGGCAGACTTATCAATACTCTCATAGAAAAAAATCATTAATTTGTGCAATGTCTGAAACATATTTAATAAGATGCCACAGGGCTCAAGATAAATGTGTCTATATTCCCATTTTTTACATGTTTCAATTGTGACAATTCCAATCATAATATATGAGCTGTTCTGACCTAGATTGTAATAGTTCTTTGGGTGCCTGTCAGTAACACTACCCATGTGTAATCCAAGATAGGGCAGTATAAAGAAGATGCCTATTACAGCCTCATCCGCTGCATCTTTGTGCCGCGATTTAAGCTATAATGTTTGTTCACTGGTGGAAGACTGTCTACGGATCCGGTTTGCTTTTCCCTGCTGACGCCACCTTCACTTCTTGACTGACAGTGGAGTGCAGAGGTAACGTTATGGAGCAATAAAGATAATCACACCACCGCAGTTGTTTTCGATGATCTTAAAGAACACTCTTTATACCCGCTCTCAACTAATTGATAGACGTCCCCAACTAGTGAGGTCCAGTTATCAGCGATCCCGCACCATTATGAGGGAAGTGGATATTCTTTTCTGAAAAATTTCTAGCATAAGGCACATGGGCCACAGATTACCAATTCAGGGCTGCCACTTGTGGCTTGATCAATTGAAGTCAATAGGAGATATGAAAAGTGTAGGTGTGGAGTAACCGAGAATATGCTCAACTACCACTCCATATAAACTCTTCAGCACAGCAGTTCTGCTAAAAAGGAGGAGCAAAGGATCGAGAAAATGGTGAAAACGGATTTTGTAAGCGGTCATTGAATGAACTGTCATCCCAAAGGAAGGTAAAATATCAGCAGCCGAACGTGGATTATTATATGTGTCGATGCCAGACAATGTGTCGAGATCACTCCTAAATAATTTGTAAAAAGGCGCAAGAACACATGAACTTACTCTTGGTATTTATAGTTTATAGCACTGAATGTCATCATGAAATGGTTAATAATGACACTTGACAGGACGCTGGTAATAAGTACCAAGTGCTTGGCTCGTTTTCAGACTCTATGTACTCTGTCTGCTGAAGGTTGCTCTATTCCCGTAGCGTCTCAATGATGCTTACTATATTTACACCTGTCCTTGTTCTCAGACGTGCTGGGATAGAAGGACTACTGTACTTGGGCTGACAACATATCATACTCTGGTTCTCTACCTGACTTGTGAAGAAGAAAACTGTACCAAGTCATTTAGCTTTACTGGTAGCATGGCTCTAGGAATTCTAATGTATGAGGCGAGACCAGCAAAATCCTCCCAAAAATAGGCTTTATTTCTGATTTTGACTCCTTGTTGGAGTTTTGCAATAAAACTACCATACATTTTTTCCCACAATAGAAATTGACATGTTGTGAATGAAATAATCCTCACCACAGGTCAGTTTCTGCACGTGGATGAGGATTGCATAAATAAATAAAATAAATTTTTATTTTTTTTTTATATAGCGCTAACATATTCCGCAGCGCTATTGCATATTCTTCTCCACTTTACTGCTACTGTAAAACTCTGGACAGAAGATCTGCGGTACATGTGGATGTACCCTAAGGGGCTTAACTCTTCATCTGGTATGATGTATTGATTGTTGTGGGCCCAATCTGGTGTCAGTTGGAAAAACGTCTGCTATTGGGATCAGCACACACGGTGAGTAATACGGAGCGAGTGGAATGCGATAAAAAAAATATCATTCCACTCAGGCCAATATTACTCTATGGGGCAGGCAGCTCCCATGAGCGATTGCTTTCTCAGCCCTAATCGGACCGAGAAAACAGTTGCAGCATGCTGCGGGTGGAATGTGATCTTGTTTCACTCGCACCCATTCAAGTCTATGGGGCGAGGAAAAATATTGCATTGCCGGTGTAACACGAGAGCAGTGCAATTCTCGCATCAGCTGGCAACGGAGGAGATAGGGAGATAAATCCCTCCCTCTCCTCCACAGCGCTGGCCCTCCCCTCCACAACTGTGGTCTGATCGCAAGATCGGAGTACAATTGCATGACACTCGGCTGTGTGTAAGTGTGTTTCATCAGAGAACTCGCACTAATCCCCGTGTGGCCTCAGCCTTATAGTCAGATTAGGATGTATGCTATATAACTTGTATTATCTGACATTATCAATTATCCTTAAAGGAAATGCGTCATCAGAATGAGATATTCTTTATATCAGATTTTTATGTTAAAAGCAACCTGACATCGTGATTCGCGCATCGTGTAACCGCTCTCAGATTCCCTTTAAATTTATGTTTAATTTGTTTAAAAAAACAGTATGCAGCGGGTAAAATAAATATTGAACGTGTCACCAATTTTCTAAGTAAATATATTTTTAAAGGTGCTATTGACATGAATTTCTCACCAGATGTCAGTAACAACCCATCCAATCCACATAGGCAAATAAATCAAACCATGGATGTCCATAAATTATGTGACATAATGAGAAATGACACAGGGAAAAAGTATTAAAAAACGCACGTGTCGCACGGTCCGTTTTGTCCATCTGTGTGGCCCCATCAATGTGTAAGAGTGTCATCGGTGTGACACATACCAGAAAAAACGCATGACACAGAAATTGAATGGTTTGGATGTGTAAAAGATAGATAAATGATAGATACCGTATTTTTTGGATTATAAGATGCACTTTTCCTCCCAAAAATTTTAGAGGAAAATGGGGGCGTATCTTAAAATCCAAATATAGCTTACCGGGAGCTGGAGAATAGGCAGGGGGGGCTGTATGTGCTGGCGGCCAGCTGCCTCTCTGTGCAGGAGGCTCTATGCGGGCGGCTGGCTGCCTCTCTGTGCAGGAGGCTCTCTATGCGGGCGGCTGGCTGGCTGTCTCTGTGCGGGCTGGCGGCCGGCTGGCTGCCTCTCTGTGCGGGCTGGCGGCCGGCTGGCTGCCTCTCTGTGCGGGCTGGCGGCCGGCTGGCTGCCTCTCTGTGCGGGCTGGCGGCCGGCTGGCTGATTCTCTGTGCGGGCTGGCGGCCGGCTGGCTGCTTCTCTGTGCGGGCTGGCGGCCGGCTGGCTGCTTCTCTGTGCGGGCTGGCGGCCGGCTTCCTGCCTCTCTGTGCGGGCTGGCGGCCGGCTTCCTGCCTCTCTGTGCGGGCTGGCGGCCGGCTGGCTGCCTCTCTGTGCGGGCTGGCGGCCGGCTGGCTGCCTCTCTGTGCGGGCTGGCGGCCGGCTGCCTGCCTCTCTGTGCGGGCTGGCGGCCGGCTGCCTGCCTCTCTGTGCGGGCTGTCGGCCAGCAGGCTTTTGTGGCAGCGGAAACTGCGGGGACTGTGCGACGGGCGTCCAACATGCTCTGGCTTCAAATGATGGCGCCCTGAGTCAGCGTGTGCACAGATAGAGCTCTCGGCTAAGAGCTCCATCTGTGCATGCCCTGCTCCGGACGCCATTTCTCTGAAGCTCGGACTGCTGACACAACATCTGGGACAACCACCGCATCGGCCTGCTCCACACAGCTTTCGCTGCCACCATAGCTTCCGCTGCCAGCACAGACCACACCAGCAAGGCCCCTGCCTCCTGTGACGCCACTCCACCACCGCTTCCGCCCCCTCCGGTAAGACAACACCGGAGTATAAAACGGACTCCATTATTTTTCCTCTAAATTTGAGGTGCGTTTTATAATCCAGTGTGTATTTATAAAACTAAAAATACGGTATATAGCTGCATATCTTGTTAAGCTATTTAGCCAAATAAAAAATTAAATGAAAAAAAATGACATGGGAGTCACAACCATTTTTTTTTTTATATTACCAGCAAAGGTAAAGCAGACAGCTAGGGGCTAATATTATCAGGCTGGGAAGGTCCATTGTTATTTGGCCCTTCCCAGCCTAAAAATACCAGCCCGCATCCGCCCCTGAAGTAGCGCATTACATTAGATGAGCCAATTCTGGCACTTTGCCCTGGTCTTTTCAATTGCCCTGGTGCAGTGGTAATCAGGGAAATGGTTTATGAGTTTGATGCCGGCTGTGTAGTATCAGTTGACATCAAGCCAAAGGCATAGTAATAGAGAGGCATCTATCAGATACCTTCACTACTCACCCAGTAAGTATTGTTAAAGTATTGTTTGTTAAATAAACACTCCCTGACTCTCCCTGTTTCACTGATTTATTTAAAAAATAAACAATCCATACCGAACAACTCCATGGAATCCTTCATAGTCCACAATGGAAATCTGAAAGACCTAAATAGAGAGCAGTAAAGAAAGAGAGACTCCTTCATTCACCAATTTATTAGAACGTAAAGTTCCCACATCTAATGGATGCGCCAATTCTGGGGTGCTGTGGGCTGGTATTTTTAGGCTGGGAAGGGCCCAATAAAATAGGCTGCTCCATTCTAGCAGCATTATTTTCTTTCTCTGAAACTCCTTGCCTGTGTGTTTATGATCATTGTCTTGCTGAAATGTCATCTTCATCATACTAGTAGATGGAAGCAGATTTTTATCAAGAATTTTTCTGTGCATGTGTTCATTCATCCTTCAATTACATGAAGCTTGCCAGTGCAATATGTAGACAAACAGCCTCACACCGTGATGATTCCACCCCCAAATTTCACTGATGGTATGGTGTAAAAGGCCTCCAAATATATTGTGTATTATGGCATCCTGAGAATTTAATTTTGTTCTCATCTGACCAGACTATTTTCCCAGTATTTCACAGGTTTGTCTAAATGTTATTGAGCAAATTTCAACTCACTTGAACATTTTTTTTGTTCAGCAATGGAGTCTTCTGTGGTGAGTGTGCATACCGACCGTAGAGGTTGCTTGCATTACCTATTGTTTTCTTTGAAACAATTGTACCTGCTGATTCCAGGTTTTTCTGTAACTCTCCACAGGTGGTTCTTGGCTCTTGGACAACTCTTCTGATAATTCTTTTCACTCTTCTGTCTGAAATCTTGCAGGGAGCACCTGGTCATGGCCAGTTTATGGTGCAATGATGTTCTTTCCACTTCTTGATTATGGCCCCATCAGTGCTCACTGGAACCTGCAGTAGTTTAGAAATTCTTCTGTAGTCAATGGCATCAGTATGTTTTGCAATAATAAGGTTGCAAATGTCTTGAGACAGCTCACTAGTTTCACCCATCATGAGTTGTTTCTTGGTGGCACCTTGGTATTGAGACACCTTTTTATATGAAAATGTCCATGAAGTAGGAAACCACGGCATACACCATCCAAGTCCTTGGGGGCCTGCACCCGGCTCTCTTCTCCCCGCTATTTTACCTGCACTTTATATGGAATAAAAGCACTTTTTGGATCTTGGCTGGTGTATGCCGTGGTTTCCTACTTCATGGACATTTGCCCTGGATATCCCCTTTTTCTGTCCACGTGCATCCATGACTACCTTCCTATAAGGAGGACTGAGGCTGTTTCATGTCTCTCGGTATAAGGTATTGCACGGGTTAGTGCGGAACCACTTCTGTTTATTATATTCTCACCTTTTTATATGTCATCAATTGAACCAGCTGATATTTTTCATTAAGCGGCAGGATTGCTTTTTAATTACTGGTAGATTTCAGCTGGTATCATGACTTGCCACGGCACTTTGCACTTCTCTTCATGTGTTCAATACGCTTTCCCTGTGCTGTTTCTCATTATTACACATAACTTAATTGATGGATTTATGGACACCTATGGTTTCATTCGTTTGCCTGTGTGGATTGGATGGGTTGTTATCAATATCTGAGAATTTCATATCAATAGCATATGTGTGTGTGTGTGTGTATGTGTGTGTGTGTGCGCTAAAATATATATATAATATAATATTGAATGTTTTTAATAATCTCCCATAGTATCTTTACGGCGACATAATTTGTATAACAAGGTGCCAGCCTTTTTACTCTCATTATGTCGCTGGGGAGTCTTGGCAATGCGAGATTTGGCACAAGACTTGGTGTTAAATCTAGCTTATAATTGCCATTTATTCCAATGCTGGCAGTAGTGATAACCATAACTGCATGCAGCAGATGTCTAGTCATTTTTATAGCTCTGCTGCTTCACAGGAGGATGTGACATTCAAACAACCAGCTTTGCGTCTGTCACATCTTGTTTCTACCACTTCTACCTATATTAACTAGCTGGAGGTCTGATGTTTATATTTTTTAGGAAGTAGGTGGCTGACAAGCGTAGGCATGCTGTGGTATACAATATGAAATGATTAAAAATTCAATAATACCTCTTAATACAATGGCAAAAAAGTTTGGCTGTTGATTGTTCATAGGCTCCTGGGACAATCATGGTAGGGTTAATTGATTTTAGCAGAAAGCAGTAGTATACAATACCCTGCTTATGAGGTTCTCAAAACAATTTTCTGCTAATTTGATATGCATAGTGTGCATAATGAAAGTGCTATTTCTTATTGTTTTCATGTTATTGTTTATTCAAGTGCTCTTTTGAGTCCATGCCATGCTAAAAATTTCTAATCAAGCTCCATGTAGACATGCTTATCAGAGAGCCCTCTGTTTCATCATTACATTTTTAGCGTTGTAGATGCACATTTCCAGTCTTGAGGGAATATATAGCCAAGAGCTGAGCACTTATGTGCTTTCCCAGCCATTTATGACGGTGAGCAAATGGTAAATGTCTGCTCATATCCCTTTTAGATTGGTCAACTATTTGGAAAGTTCGCATCAGAAGACAGGACAGATAGCTCTGAAGATTCTGCTCCAGCCGTAGCTGTATGAATGTTACCACTGCAACCAATCATTGTCCATTGCATTGATGTGTTAGACACCACTGCAGCCAGTGTTTAGGGGGCTTTACACGCTGCGACATCGCTAGCGATGTTCTGCGCGATAGCACCTGCCCACGTCGCTGTTTCGTCATGGGGGTGATCGCTGCCGTAGCGAACAATATCGCTACAGCAGCGTCACACGCACATACCTGCTTAGCGACGTCGCTGGACACACCGAACAATCTCTCCTTTAAGGGGGCGGTTCATTCGGCGTCACAGCGGCGTCAGTAAGCGGCCTGCCAATAGCAGAGGAGGGCCGGAAATGAGCGGCCGGAACATGCCGCCTACCTCCTTCCTTCCTCATTGCCGGTGGATGCAGGTAAGGAGATGTTCGTCGTTCCTGCGGTGTCAGACGTAGCGATGTGTGATGCCGCAGGAACGACGAACAACCAGCGGCATGCACCACCAACGATATTATGAAAAGGTGCGACGTGTCAACG
Source organism: Anomaloglossus baeobatrachus (assembly GCF_048569485.1). Classification (NCBI taxonomy): domain Eukaryota; kingdom Metazoa; phylum Chordata; class Amphibia; order Anura; family Aromobatidae; genus Anomaloglossus; species Anomaloglossus baeobatrachus. Next base: position 321,553,507 of record NC_134357.1, read on the forward strand.
AATTTTGACGTTTTTGCGATCCGGGATCGTCGCTCCTTTTAGTCACACACAACGATATCGCTAACGGCGCCGGATGTGCGTCACGAACACAGTGACCCCGACGATATATCGTTGGCGATTATAGTTGTGTGTAAAGCACCCTTTTGCTTATATAACATAGATTGGTAGGGTACCTGAGAAAGGCTGGAAGAGGTGAAGTAGGGGGATCAATACATGAATTATACTAGAGGAGTCTAGTTATGCTGCTATGATGCCTCCCTTAAAGCGCACCAATCACAAGGATTTTTCTACATAACCTAAAGCCAGTGGGCACTATCAGGCTGATTCTATACATACCTTTAGTTGTCAGCTAGGATGTATAGGTTTTGAAACACAACCAAGTAAAGTCTGTAAAATGAGCAGCTTTTTGAATGACAGCAGCTGCTGATCAGCTGATAGCTGGGGTGGTTATTCATAGTGATTCCCGCCCCCTTGCCTTTTGTTCCTCCCCCTATGTATTGTTTATGTTAATTCTGTTATAGAATTGTTTTACTAAGTGCTAGAAGGACCTGTGCTGATGTTATACCATGTGACCAGAAGAGGTGGGGACTCAGCCAACATAGCTGATACCAGGAAGCAACATTATTTTTCTGTTGCCTGAGGTGTTTGGGTTTTTTTTTTGTAATAAACTATTTTTGTGTATGTTTTTTTTATTTTTACTTACTAGGTTAGTAATGGGGGTGTCTGATAGATGCCTCCCTGTTACGAATACCAGGGCTTTATTCCAGCTGACATTACACAGCTGACATCAACACCATAAACCATTATCCCATCCGCACCACTCCAGTTGGTAAAAGACAAGGCAAAGTGCTAGAATTGGGGCAATGCACCACTTTTGGGTTAGCTGAAGGCTGACATTTTTAGACTGGGAAGGGCCCAATAACCATGCACCTTCCCAGCCTAATAATATCAACCCCCAGCTGCCTGCTTTACCTTTGCTGATTTATCAAAAACAGTGGGGTCCCCAGGTTGTTGGTTTTTTTTTTTTGCTTTTTTTTTATTTAAACTATGTATTTATTAGGTTAAACCAGGCTAAACATCCTTTAGTGCCACGTGAAAGGCACTAAAGGGTGCAAGTTTATTATAAGTAGTGGACTGGCACAATATTTATCTGCAAGAAATTTAGTCTATTTGTGGTTTTAGATTTGATTGCTTTATTATTTCTAGCAACTACCATAGTAAGAATTGACATTGAGTAGTCTAGGATGTAAAATATGATGTTAAAAAAACGTATTGCATACGGATGACATACGCATGTCATACGGATGCTATGCAAGAAAATAATTGCACACTCACATGACAAAGGGTTACCCAGACGGATTCCACTCGTCCATTTTTCAGGAGCGGAATGGGACCAAATTCTTTCACGCGAATGTGAGCGAGCCATAATACCAAATTACAAGAGTAAGCTTCATACAGTTATTAAACCAGCAAGAAAATCAATTAGATTTCAGCTCTGAAGTCTTTAAACTGTTGAATGCAATTTAGGATTATAATACAGGTGGTAAATCTGGATAAGTACAACGTACGTAGACACCTAATCATCAAAGTGTTTATATCAGAAAACTGGTGTAAAACACTTTTAAAACTGAAAATTATTGTGCAATGTCAAGTTGCACTTTTGGTGTGGGAGGAACCACGATGGGGGCATGGCTAGCCTCTCCATCAGATTCTTCAAGCTGGCGGCTTTTCTTAAGTTACTCCAGTCCCTGCTCCTCTTAATGAATATGGTTCATCTATTGTTGTATGTGTGACGCCCTGGACTAGCCAGGTAGTCGCATACATACCAACATACACACCCCCCACACTAGACAGTAACAACAGTCAATCAAAAACCCTTGTTGCCTCCCTCCAAGGTCTGATGTCCACACCAGGTGGGGCGGAGCCAGGCGGTTGGCCCCACCCACCGAGGAGTTCACAGGCCTGGAGGCGGGAAAAGTGCACTCCAGTTTAGGAGGTGAAAGTGAGAGGAGTGGAAACTGCGTGTGCCTAGGTAGGAGCCCAGGCACTGACAGCAAGGTTGGCAGATGGTGGTGGCCATCTGCAGGAGTTGGTGGAACTCTGCGAAGCCGTAAGGACCGGGGTCGGGTGTTGGCCCGCCGGTACCGAACTGGGGAGCGGAGTGAAGCTAAGCACACAGGCAGGGCCATCGGACCCCGACCAGGCTTGGAGCCGCTGTCAATAGTCAAATCCGAGTGTGACAGGAACCCCAGGGGTTTCCCAACAACCAAGTCCCGACAGAAGGCAACCGCTCACACCGTGAGGATATACAGCCACCGCCACAGGCTAGAGATCCAAGGGCCAGCGCCTGCGGGCAAAACAGGCATCTACGGCACCTATACGCCGGGGAGCGGACTACCGGTGGGCAACCACAGGAGTCAGAACATTCTAAAAGGTGCAGGGAAAGACAGCCACGATCAGCCGTCCGGGGAGAGCACAACAACAACACTGCAGCCGGCTGCGGGACCCGTCCATCTGGCCGTTTTGGTTTACCAGAGACTCTGTCAGTGATTGTCTGAGTGAGTACACCAGTGCCGTCCGGCACCGCGCCGCGCAGTCCCTGCAACCCTGCACCCCAGCTATCTAGCCTCCCCGTTACATCACCGGGCCCCGGGATCACCAACCCCCCTACCCACGGAGGGGACAAGATCCCAGCTGCACCCTACCATCTCTCCCGGGAACCCTGTTACCAGCAGCGGTGGTGCCATCATCACCACGTCCCGTGGATGATGTCGCGAACAATCTCCCTAAACATACCACCCCTTTTCACTCATGGGCGAGGAGCGCTGCTCGAGTCCCCGGGTCCGGCCCACCGCTCGAGCCACCGAGCAGCAGCAGCAGAAGACCCGGACCCGAGCGTGGCGAGCGCATCCCCTCCGCCTGCGACATATGCCACTGATGAAGAATTGTGTATGAAATGACAGTCTTAATGAATCGGGGCCATATTGTTTTGGCAATGATATGCAAGCTATTTAGGTACGATAGTTATATATAAATTACTCCATGGATTTGATTGATCGGTCAGCATAATGTGAACTAAACCTCACAAATGTCATATTGACGTCTCTAAAGTGACCAATACTACCCCAACTAATATATTGTAAATGGCCCTTGTTATCATGTTTACGGCGAAGAAACAAAAATCGGTGTGTCTCCCCCCCCCCCCCCTTGAATATTACATAAGAGCTACAAAGCATTTGCATCATTGCTGCTGTGAATAACAGGAAAGCATTACAACACTAAAAGAGACAGTACAGAGCTTCAGGAAAGGGATACAAAGCAATGCACATGACATTTTTTTTATATATACAAATACTTGAATTATGGGATTTATACTACGTGTCTCATCTTATTCTTTGTAATTATGTTTGCTTACTACGGTCACAGGGTTCATGTGAAACCAATGCACATTAAATATGAAAATAGGTGAAGATTGTACTTATAGAAGCCCTCTCATGGAGTTTTTCATAAAACATTAAATCTGTATCTGTATGCATGTAGTGTAATGTGTGTATTAATATACTCACTCACCACTACTTTCACCGCTCTGATCCTCTTTTCAGTGATGTCACTGCTCTTCAGACCCTCCAGGTTACACTGCGCAGTATGTGACCCGAAAGTAGCTTTAGCAATGTAAGGCTATGTGCGCACGTTGCGTACAGTCACTGCAGAAATGTCTGCAGCGATCTGAAGAGCACATGTGCGCTTTAAATCGCTGCAGAAATGTCCGAAGTGGAAAAAAAAAAAAAAAAGCTGATTCCATGCGCTCTGCCTGCAGCTCCTGCCATAGACAGAGCAGGAGCTGCCGGCAAAATGCACGGAATAAGTGACATGTCACTTCTTGGAACGCAGCGCCTCGGCAGAAGCCGAAGCGCTGCGCTCTAAAACGCCACGTGCGCACGGCCCCTGCACAATCTCCATAGACTGTGCAGGGGACGCAGGACGCATGCAGTTACGCTGCGCTACAAAGCGCAGCGTAACTGCATGTATTTACGCAACGTGCGCACATAGCCTAAGTCTACGGAGCATCAGACTAGAGTGGCCCGGTGAGTCTGAGGACCGGTGATGTCACTGAGAAGAGGATCAGATGACTTGCGTTTACACTACATGCACATACAGTACAGACCAAAAGTTTGGACACACCATCTCTAGAACAACTATTAAGAGGAGACTTTATGCAGCAGGCCTTCATGGTAAAATAGCTGCTAGGAAACCACTGCTAAGGACAGGCAACAAGCAGAAGAGACTTGTTTGGGATAAAGAACACAAGGAATGGACATTAGACCAGTGGAAATCTGTGCTTTGGTCTGATGAGTCCAAATTTGAGATCTTTGGATCCAACCACCGTGTCTTTGTAGAAAAGGTGAACTTATGGACTCTACATGCCTGGTTCCCACCGTGAAGCATGGAGGAGGAGGTGTGATGATGTGGGGGTGCTTTGCTGCTGACACTGTTGGGGATTTATTCAAAATTAAAGGCATACTGAACCAGCATGGCTACCACAGTATCTTGCAGCGCTGTGCTATTCCATCCGGATTGCGTTTTAGTTGGACCATCATTTATTTTTCAACAGGACAATGACCCCAAACACACCTCCAGGCTGTGTAAGGGATATTTGACTAAGAAGGAGTGTGATGGGGTGCTACGCCAGATGACCTGGTCTCCACAGTCACTAGACCTGAACCCAATCGAGATGGTTTGGGGTGAGCTGGACCGCAGAGTGAAGGCAAAAGGGCCAACAAGTGCTAAGCATCTCTGGGAACTCCTTCAAGACTGTTGGAAAACTATTTCCGGTGACTACCTCTTGAAGTTCATCAACAGAATGCCAAGAGTGTGCAAAGTAGTAATCAAAGCAAAAGGTGGCTACTTTGAAGAACCTAGAATATAAGACATATTTTCAGTTGTGTCACACTTTTTTAAGTATTTCATTCCACATGTTTTAATTCATAGTTTTGATGCCTTCAATGTGAATCTACAATTTTTAGAGTCATGAAAATAAAGAAAACTCTTTGAATGAGAAGGTGTGTCCAAACTTTTGGTCTGTATATACATGGTGGCTCATTGGTTAGCTCTGTTGCTTTGTAGCGCTGTGTTCAAATCTCACCAAAGACAAGATCTGCAAGGAATTTGTATGTTCTCCCCGTCTTTGTATGGGTTTTCTCACTGTACTCTGATTTCCTCCCATCCTCCAAGGTCATACTAGTAGGGATTGTAGACTGTGAGCCTCGATGGGGACTATGGTGATGATATCTGTAAAGTGCTGTTGAATTACTGGCTCTATGTAAGTGAGTAATGTAAATAAATGTAAAGGAAAAAAAAATGTATATGGAATTGCTTCTTTAAAAATGAAGTTCTTTGCACAATGACGGTTTGTTAAAGGGAACCTGTCAGGTCCCTGATGCCATCCAAGCCATCAGCATTCACATTTGCACTTCCAAATTCCCTTCGTAAAAAACCCTATATAACATCATTCGCTAAAATAAATGTGTAAAGAAAAGCATTTATGACCTCGGTTTTCATATGCAAATTAGGACCTAGACTAGTCGAAGGTGTGTTGTTTCCTCAGAATAGTTGTCCCTCTCTCCATATTATCATGCCCCTCTGGCATGATAACATGATTTCCACCAGCTAGCATCACTGCAGCTCCTGGAAATATTGCTCAGCTGGCTGGCTCATTTTAGCAGCGTCATTGTGCCTCTCAAGCTGGGTACAAGTGTTCTGGCTTCATAGGGGCGCACTAATTGGAAGTGCACTTTAATGGGTACATGTGTGGAGCCCAGCCCAGGTCTGCATTACCTTCAGGGTCTTCAGGGACTCCACGTGGAGGGACAGTCTGGTCACAGGTAGGTTGTCTTCTTAGGATTCGTGACGCCACTCTCGGTATTGCGGTCAGGGTGACTCCCACTGCAGATTAGGGGACACCTGGGGCTGATGTTGAATGCAGCTAGATGTGGTGGCCTCCCGAAAGTGAGGCTAGCCCCAGGACCCAGTTTGGATGTGTGTAACCACAGGTCGCAGAATGACTCACACGCACAACCAGAGTGTCTTTCAGGGTTTTTACTTACGGCAGGGTGAGTAACCCGGACGATGCTTCGGTAGACCAGGATGAACCAGGTATCCCTTTGGCTGAAATAGGGGTGACTGCTCACTCGCCTTCCTAGCCCTAGTGTTTTGAGGTGACCCCGACTTGAAGTCTTGCTGGGATCACCCAGGGAAGTCTCATTCGCTGTTCTCCCCTTTCTGGCCCGTTTGTTTGCAGCGTGGACCAGACAATTCTAGCTGCTGCTTTCTGTCGCCTATGGGCCCCCTCGTTGCTGCGTGACTCCGGACTCTGTGTGTGGTTGGTGGTAAGCTTGCAGTGCTCTCACCGGCAGGTGAAGCAGGCCAACTGAATGGGCCCCTGCTCTGGGTACCTGTACCCCATGCGGGCAGGGTCTCTTGGCAGTCCCCGTACTCAGCCACCTCTCTGCGCTTCGGTCTCAGGTGGTTTCAGGCGGCACTACCAGTAGCCCTTTCTCCCCCGTCAGCAGCCATGAACCATGCAGTGTCTGGAAGAGCTCTGCCCTCCAGACGTGACTTCTCTCCTCCACTTCTTCTCACTGACTGCCTCTGCACATGTGGCGCCCTGGACAAGCCTGGTCGTCACAGAACTACACCAACACACCCCACACCCCGGTTAGGCACACCGAAGTGAAACACAAAAATCCTTGTTGCCTTCCTCCAGGGGCTGATGTCCACACCAGGGGGTGGGCCAGGCGGTTGGTCCCGTCCACCGAGGAGTTCACTGTCCTGGGGGCGGGAAAAGGAGTCAGATCAGTTTTGGAGAGTAAAGTGGTAGTAGAGGAGACTGACCGTGTCCGGGTGCGTGGCCCAGGCACATACAGCAAGGTTGGCAGACGGTGGTGACCGTCTGCAGGAGAGGCTGATTGGAGTGAACCGTAAGGACCGGGGACGGGCGGTGGCCCGACGGTACCGGATCGGGGAGCAAAGAGAAGCCAGCACCATCCGGCAGGGCTTAGGGACCCCAACCAGGCTAGGAGTCGCCGTAAAACCGGTCAAATCCGTTAGCGAAAGGAACCTCCGGGGTTTCCCAGCAGTCAAGACCCGATTGAAGGCAACAGCTCACACCGTAGAGGGAAACAGTCACCGCCAAGGCTACAGTTCTCAGGGCCAGAGCCTGCGGGCAAAAGGGGCTCCTTCAGCATCCATCGAAGCTGGGGAGCGGGTTACCGGTGGGAAGCCATTGGAACCGTAACACAACACAGATGCAGGGAAAGGCAGTCACCATCAACCTACCGGGAGGAGAACAACCGAAGCCGCCTGTGGGACCCATCCATCCAGCCGTTTGTTTGACCAGAGACTCCGTGTGAATTACTGGCTAAGTGAGTACCACCGTGCCGTGCGGCACAGCGCTGCCCCCGCGACCCTGCACCTCACCAGGCCCCGTAACCCGCCTGTCCTCCCTAACCTTCACCGGGCCCCGGGACAACCAACCCCCCCTTCCCACGGAGGGGAGAACCAACATCCAAGCTGCTCCCTGTCATCGCTCCCGGGATCCCCGTCCAGAGCAGCGGTGGTGTCACCAATCTCACCACAACCGTGGGTGGCGTCACGGACAATATCCCTAAACCACACACCAAACCGCCCCCTTTCACTCACGGGCGAGGATCGCCGCTCGAGTCCCCGGGATCCGGCCCACCACTCGAGCCACCACCGAGCAGCAGCAGTGGCCGGACCCGAGCAGTGGGTGAGTGCAGCGTCCCCTCCCCGCCCGCGACAGCTTGGCGTCACGAACAGGATCTTACCGCTCTGCCGTCTGGTAGAGGTGCGCCTTGTGACCGCCGGAGGCGTCCGGCCGAAAATCTTGAGAAGCCGCCATTTTGGGCGCGAAAAGTCCCCGCTCGAGCGTCTCCTCGAGCAGTGGAGGCGTGAAAACCGAAACCCCGCCCCTGTAGAGGAGGAGCCGGAAAAAGACTAAGGGGGACGGATGGCGTCTGGCCGCATGTAGCCCGAGGCTATAAAAGCAGGGACGCCAGGACCCTGCGGCCATCTTTTTGTTCCTGGAAAAGGCCGCTACAGCGATGCACCAACCGTCCCGCAGCACCGTAGCCCCGCGCCCGGGACCGCGGCGTGGGTGGAGGTATGGACCGCCCAGCTACAGTAACGGCTGCAGATCCACGTGCAGCTCCTCCTGGAGGAGTGGGAGGCCGACATGGCGGAGGTGGTGGCGGCTATAAGGAGACGCGAGGTGGAGGAAGATTTGGAGGAGCGGGTAAGAGACCCACGCCCCTGTATTCCGGAAGGATCAGCCACTGCGGCTGAGGGGCCTGGCCCGCGCCCGCTCACCCTGCTGCCTTCCCCGCTATCCGCGTTAGTCGTCACCGCCCCGCCACTAGGCCCACTACCCGCCCAACCGGTAGCGGTACCCCGCCTGTCCGCCCAAGCGGACCGACCTGCAGCCGAGGCCTGTGACCGTGCAGCACCGCTCCTTTGGAAGGCGCCAAAGGCCGAACCCGTTGGTGAAGCTGAACCGGAGGCACCGCTGACCGTGCCTGACCCCGTATCGGCCCCGGCAGCCCGTCTCATGCAGGAGGAGACGGAGGCTCAGCGGGAGAGGATCCCTGTGCCCGTTCCCCACACCTCGGCTTAGGTTGCGCCGGGTCGCCGTTGTAAGGCAGCACCCCAGGCCAAGTCACTGCGGGACCTTCCACCCAGATTGCCAGTGGTGGGCAGCGTCCAGGAGGTCTCGTGGGGCCTGACCCGTGCGCAGGGGCTCGCAGCAGCCCTGTATTGGGACAGGGAGCCGACACTGCTGGGCCTGGAGATTGCCGAGAGGGAAAGAAGGAAGGCGGAGCTGGTGGCCCGCACCATTGAAGAAAAGGAGCGCCTCCGAAGAGCCACCTTCCGGGTGCGGGGCCCGAGATACGAAGGACAGTTCCGGCGATTTGATACCCGAAGGGGGTATGGCTTCATTTATGAACCGGGCCTGGAGGCCGAACTTTTCGTTGCCCAGAGAGATGTGAATGATCACCTACCGGAAGACCATCCCAGCCGCAATCTGCTTCCCGGTGACCTCGTCAACTACACCCGGCATTGTGGGGAGAGGGGATGGTATGCCCTGGGTGTCTGGCTGAGAGTAGGCCAGGGACTTCAAGCGCCCGCTCAGACCTCTACCCTGGTCGGTGAGCTGGACCTGAAGTGAAGTCGGCGGTCCCCCGCCAAAAAGTTGTCCCCGTTGGGACCATCAGCACCGTTGTTGTTACCCAGTTTGAACGTTTTTGAATGATAAGCGAAGAATAATCAACCGAAGAAGTTTACCTGATTGAACCGTGATTAAACCGGCCGTTGCCGGGAACTGTTGTCCACGTAGGGACTGTCTGCAAACCGTTGCGTAAGGGACTTCTTACAGACAAGCCCGAGAACTGGCAGGGGAACCACAAACTAGTGGAATGTAAATAAAAATATGTTGGCTTGAAACAGTTACCGCCTCCAGGGAGGCTGATTTGGGACGATGGGCCTGGAGGAAAGTGATGGCCCAGGCCCGCCACTACCGAAACCGGTGGCGATCCTCCGGGGGTTCAGGGGTCCCCCATGGACGTGGGTCCCCTGAAACAGACTGTACCCGCTCGGGCAACTTGGTTCTGGACTGGGGTCAAAGGGTGCTGCCCAATTCTTAGGGGCAGCATCAGGGCCAGGTTGTTTGGGTGGGAGAAGAGCGGAAGCCGTACCGTTGAAGAATGTTTATGATGTCTTTACATGTTTTTACCGTTTTTACTCTTTTGCAGTTAAACAAAAATAAAACTGGTGATGGACGGACAGCCCACGGACGGTCTGCATTTTACTAAGGGGGAATGTGGCGCCCTGGACAAGCCAGGTCGTCACAGAACTACACCAACACACCCCACACCCCGGTTAGGCACACCGAAGTCAAACACAAAAATCTTTGTTGCCTTCCTCCAGGGGCTGATGTCCACACCAGGGGGTGGGCCAGGCGGTTGGTCCCGTCCACCGAGGAGTTCACTGTCCTGGGGGCGGGAAAAGGAGTCAGATCAGTTTTGGAGAGTGAAGTGGTAGTAGAGGAGACTGACCGTGTCCGGGTGCGTGGCCCAGGCACATACAGCAAGGTTGGCAGACGGTAGTGACCGTCTGCAGGAGAGGCTGATTGGAGTGAACCGTACGGACCGGGGACGGGCGGTGGCCCGCCGGTACTGGATCGGGGAGTGAAGAGAAGCCAGCACCATTCGGCAGGGCCTACGGACCCCGACCAGGCTAGGAGTCGCCGTAAAACCGGTCAAATCCGTTAGCGAAGGGAACCTCCGGGGTTTCCCAGCAGCCAAGACCCGATTGAAGGCAACAGCTCACACCGTAGAGGGAAACGCAGTCACCGCCAAGGCTACAGTTCCCAGGGCCGGAGCCTGCGGGCAAAAGGGGCTCCCTCAGCATCCATCCAAGCTGGGGAGCGGGTTACCGGTGGGAAGCCATTGGAACCGTAAACACAACACAGGTGCAGGGAAAGGCAGTCACCATCAACCTGCCAGGAGGAGAAACACCGCAGCCGCCTGTGGGACCCGTCCATCCAGCCGTTTGTTTGACCAGAGACTCCGTGTGAATTACTGGCTGAGTGAGTACCACCGTGCCGTGAGGCACAGCGCTGCCCCCCGCGACCGTGCACCTCACCAGGCCCCGTAACCTGCCTGTCCTCCCTAACAACCAACCCCCCCTACCCACGGAGGGGAGAACCAACATCCAAGCTGCTCCCTGTCATCGCTCCCGGGATCCCCGTCCAGAGCAGCGGTGGTGTCACCAATCTCACCACAACCGTGGGTGGCGTCACGGACAATATCCCTAAACCACACACCAAACCGCCCCCTTTCACTCACGGGCGAGGAACGCCGCTCGAGTCCCCAGGATCCGGCCCACCGCTCGAGTCACCACCGAGCAGCAGCAGTAGCCGGACCCGAGCAGTGGGTGAGCGCAGCGTCCCCTCCCCGCCCGCGACACACACTCTCTGTTCCCAGTGACACCACCCACCACTAGCTGGGAGGCGAGGGCCACGCCCCCTCCCTGGTCCCTTCTAGCAGTGTGTGTGCCCCTGGTTACTGAGTGTTCCGTGTGTCCACACCCTATTCAGCCTCTGGGATTACCTGTGTTGTACTGCCCCCAGCATGGGTGCAGTACTCAGTGGTGCCTGACCAGGTTAGGGGCGCCACACATGTTTAAAGTATGCTTGCGTTCCACCGTCCGCAGGATGAAGAAACATGTGATCTGGGGGTGACGTCAGGAACGCATGCATTGCAACCAGCTCGGAAGACACTCAACAACCCATGTGATCTGGTTGCAATTGTAATGGCCTGCCTTTATGAACCCCGGGGTGTCCACCAAACACACGCCCCTGACGAATAACTGAAAAACGTGTCTTTGCAAAGGTGGACGCATGCTAAATTACATGCCCATGTAAATTTGACCTATTTTTTTTCATCCATCATTTGATATTTATACTCATATCTACTATTTGCTACATTGCACTTTATACTAGGATCTTTTCCTGTTTCCATAACTATAGGCTATCACTGGATATGGTTAGCATATTTTTATGATATGGGATTCTCCCAGTCTAACTAACGTAGCACTCTGCATTATTCTACATGTAAAGAAAGGTGCTGTACTCCATCCTCATGGTATGTCATGGGTGCTCATGGGACGTTGGGTGGGCTTCACTACACTTATTGGTTTCTTCATGCTGGTGTCCTTGTCAGAAACACACGCGACACCAGTGCTCACTCAGCCAACCAGAAAGTTCACTTTATTCCTCACATCATTAGGACAGACATGGCCTTCCTTTTTGCTTCCTTCCTCTGTGTGGGGTACCACCTTTTGACCTGTCCCCCTCCTTTATCTTGGATCTCGTCTTCAAGCTTCCGGGTCTGTCTCTCCTTCTCCATGAATCTGTTCACCTTTGTCCTATTCTGGGCCCTGGCAGCTCTCTAACCATACAAATCTCTAAGGCTATGTGCCCACGGGAGATTGTTTCTGCGGATTTTGCCGCGGAAAACCTGCAGATTTTTCTGGATTTTCCAGATAAATCTGCAGGTTTTAGCATGTACAGTCACTCCCCATGTTATCCTATGGGACATGGGGAGTGCTGTGTCCACGCTACGGAAAGTTCGGCTGCCGAACATGCTGCGGATGTCCGCATCCGCACGTATAATTGCATGTCAATTATTCATGCGGAATTACCTGCGGTTGTCCCGGCCCTCCGCTATGGAGATAGAGGCCGGGACATCCGCAGGTAAACCGCATGAATGTCCGCATGTTTCCCGCAGCTATTCTGCTGGAATCTCGCAGCTAAAAATAGCTGCGGACGCCGGCGGGCACCTGCAGGAAACATTCGCTCGTACCTGCGGATACATCCGCAGGTACGAGCGCCCGTGGGCACATAGCCTAAGCCCGGCAGGGTGAGCTGTAGGCTCTGAACCTCTCACCTCAAGGTTCCCTGACCGGCCCTAGAACTGAGGCCATGTCTTCTCACACTTAAACCCTAATCTAGACTGGCTCCTCTCGAGACTTTCCAGCCAACCTCTTTCCCACATCTGTCACTACCCCTTTAACCCTATCTCATCCATCCTAATGCTATCTCAGCCCAACTACCTACCAGGTGGCGCCTCTGGTATCAGTCCTACTTCACTGTTTCTCGAACCTGCACCCAGCTAGCAGCATATAACATAACCACCACCTACACATATACATAAATTGGTCAACTTACATTTCGGTTTTTGGGTGTATTAGTTGTGATGTCCTCAATTTAACAACACTGGCTTTTTATATGGTACATTTTATCTAGTGATTAAATTGCATGTCTTATCTTATTTATTAAATGATATAATTTTTTGTCATTTGATTTAACTTAATAAATCTTATAGGTCATGCTACATATCGTGCATCCTTTTGAGATCTTTTTTTTGTACATACTCAGGTTTAGCAGACCACAAGCGCCTCCATGCACCTCTAATGTTAACTAAAGATAAAAGAAGCAAAAATGCCATAAATCTTAAACCCGGACCACTATTTGCAGTTTGTCTGTAAAGGGCAGAAGACAGTTTATGACAACTTCATCTCCCCCCTCCGTTCTCTTGTCTTCCCGCGTTCTGTCATTTCTATTTGGAAGACATTACTTTTTGAATGCATACATAAATGCCAGTAGCAATTGCCATATTACTTGCTCCAGTGAGGTGAATAAATTTCATCTGCGGAAGCCAGTTATACATTGGGCACAATGCACGGCTATGGGGAGACGTGAGCTCGGCTTTGGCCAGGGTTAATGGAGGGCTTTGTCGAGCATGCCCTGTTATTTAAAATGGGAATATTTTAGGTCTGCAGCTCCTATTAACACATTAACAAGCACATTCTCCATGGAGAGTCCCTCCGGCTTGTTTTCAGTAGAAGCTCACTGGTGTGTGCACAATGGGTTTGCACATTGCTCCTTTCTTTTTTCTTTCTTTAGGCATCTCGGTCAGATATGTCAGACGGGTCTGTGAAATTGGTGGCATTTTGTGTAAACAGCCCAGGATCAGATCCTTCTCATATCACATTTTTACTTTTCCTGATTGTTGTACAAAAGAAGACCGTAAGCCCCTGTTCCCCGTCCACCTCTCGAAGAATGGCTTCCCATGCCTAATGCTTTCTAATACACAATGTTTGCAAATAAGATATCATTTTTCGTCAAGACACGTATACAGATAGGGGAGAGGGTGGTGACTTTTTCTGAGTCATATCTGCGACCGGATCGCTTCCTCAGCCGTGATTCACATACATATTGAATAGTTGTCACACAAAACCAGACACAGGACATCAATGTGGAAAACCCCTAAGGACTAATAGAAATAATGTTTCATCTGCCCCCTTCTTCCGGTTGCTGGTGTCTAAAGTAATAAATTAAAATAATATGTCTGACGGATATGCAGAGATTTATTTTCTGTTCTCTTATGCAGCTTTCATCAGACTTTTTCTGATCCTGTTTACACTGCATAAAACTGCTTGATCCTACCCCAAATGCTGAGACTTTTTGTATGTGTATTCACCCAGGCTCAGACTGGCCCATAGGGGGACTGGAGAATACTCCGGTGGTCCCCTGTGCTGAAGTTGGTCACCCACCAGCTTATATGAGTAGAAGTTGGCACAATAAACTTGATTCACTGTGTACCATCAATGGTAGCATCTCATCATTTATTTATCAAACTGCCCAGTTTATTACATGGTAAAATTGTGAATGCGGATAATGTAATATATTTATGTAGCTGAACAGTAGGCCCCCTATCTCAATGTTACTGGTGGGCCCTTGTCACCCCAGTCTGTCAATGTACAGTTGAAACCAGAAGTTTGCATACACTATCTAAAAAGACACATCTGCATATTTTTCTCACTTTGTGACATGAAATCAGAATAAACTTTTCCTGTTTTAGGTTCATTAGGAACCAAAATTATTTATATTTACCGTTTAGTATCCGTCTGAACACCACCGCAAAACGGGTTTCGGACGCTTACGCCGACTGGGCCATTAACTACTCGTATATTGGAGCAGACTGAGTCAGTGTGTGCTCTGTGTTGCATCATTTTTGGGCGTATATGCTTTCTGCAGGAGGATACCCAGACGTAGTCTCCTACATCTGGGTCTCTGCTTGCAGAAAGCGTATACGCCTGAATATGGTGCAAGACAGAGCACAAGCTGACTCCATTTGCTCCATTATAGTCAAAGGCCCCGTCGGCCCATGCAAAAACCTGTTTTTTTTTGGGGGAAGGGGGGGGGGAGTTGTTCGGATGGAAGCTATGACAGGACCACTGAACATAGGTAAAAACTAAATGTGAAAGTAGCCTAAGGGCTGGGTGGCCTCGGACTGTAAAAGTCTGTACCCGTGCGGTTTCAAAGATGGACGGCATTCCAGGTGTTTGATCTGCATTCGGCACTCAAGATATTAAAAAAAAAACAAGAATGAAGCGAGCACTTCATACTTACCAAAGCTTTGTGTCATGGCGGCACACTTCTTCCAGGTCGCACATTCACTTCCTGTGCCACGATCGCATACACACGCCTTTCCCTGCTTTCCCTGCCCACCATCCATCCAGTAGTCTGTGATTGGTTGCAGTCAAATACACCCCCAGCTTGTGTAACCATGTCTGCCTGCAATCACTGGCAGACGCTGTCTGCGGGTCAGTACCGAGGTATAAAAATAAATGAATAAAACAATCGGAGAAGGGTCTCCCGGTATTCTGATACCCAGCACAGATAAAGCCCACGGCTACAGCCCCAGCCCTGCGCTTATCTTGGTTACATATCAAAAGAAGAGGGACCGCATGCTGCTCTTTTATTTATTTTTTTTTAATATAAATAAATATATAATTGAAAAAAACGACTTGCGATCCCCCCCAATTTTCATACCCAGCCATGATAAAGCCAGTTGGGGCTAGTATTCTCAGGCTGGGGAGGCCCAGCCTAAAAATATCAGCCTCCAACCGCCCAGAAATGTCGCATCCATTAGATACGACAAGTCCGACACTTCACCGGCTCTTCCCGATTGCCTTGATGTGGTGGCAATTGGTTTAATAAGGGGTTAATAACAGCCCACAGCTGCTACTAAACCCTAGATTAGTGACGGCAGCGTCTATGACACCCACATCACTACTCTGTAAGTGGAAGTAAAACACAGACACCGAAAAAATCCTTAATTTGGAATTAAAGACAAAAAACACTCTTTCACCCCTTTATTAACCCCCAACGCACCTGCATGTCCAAAGTAATCCACACGAGATCCCACAGCGATTCAGCTCTGAATCTCACAGCAAGCGCCATAAAACATGACTGCCCGCTGTGAGTGCAGACAGACAATGGCAGAGCTGCGTTGAGCGATGACGTCACTTAGGTTATTTGTGGTTACAGCTGGAAATTCCCACCATCCTCCACCTGTAACAGCAGGTAACCTGACCTCAGTAAAGTCAGTGACCTCGCCTTAGGTGAGACCTACATCTCCTGGCAGAAAAACGTGGGGGGGGGGATTTTGCCAAGAGATGTAGATTTGGTGATGAAAATTTTACACCATATTCCTGCATCTAATCTACACCTCCTGGCAAAAACTTGTGGTTTTTTTCACACTTTTCTTTTTCTTCACTTTTTTTGCCACAATTTTTACTACGGTATTCTGCCAGGAGGTGCACATTTGGTGCTGAAGTCATCTGTACCAGATTTCAGCACCAGATTTGCATATCCTGGCAGAAAAAAAAACTACTTTTTTTTTCATTTTGTGGCCAAGGGATGCAAATTTGTTGCTGAAATTTTTTACACCATATTCCTGCATCTAATCTACACCTCCTGGCAGAAAACCACGGCAAAAAAAAACCATAAAAAAAGTGTTTGGTTTTTTTTGCCAGGAGGTGTAGATTGGCTTCAAGAGTATGGTGTAAACATTTCATCAGCAATTTTGCATCCCTTGGCCTAAAAATGCAAAATTACGTTTTGTTTTTTTTTTCTGCCAGGAGGTGCACATTTGGTGCTGAAATCTGGTGCAGACTATTTCAGCACCAAATGTGCACCTTCTGGCAAAAAATCGCATCAAACAGCTGTGGCAAAAACCGCGGAAAAAAATGCGTCAAAGTTTTTGTGGGGTTTTTTTGCCAGGAGGTGTAGAGTGGATGCAGGAATATGGTGTAAAAATTTCATCATCAAATCTACTTCTATTGGCAAAACAAATGCGGTTTTCTGCCAGGAGATTCGGGTCTGTGAACTCAGTGACCTCAACTGAGGTCAGGTTATCTGCGATCACAGGTGAAGGACCGTGGGAACTTTTTCGCGGGCATGGAGTTGTTTATAATAAAAGTGGGGGTGAGACCCCCAGATAGGTGGGTTGAGGGGGGTGAAGCCCCTTTGCATGATTATGGTGGACAAGAGGAAAAATCACCACTAACTTAGAAGGAGCCCATGCATTCTAGACTCACAGTAGATCTAGACTTCAGTTACACTGCTTTTCCCACCTACCGGCTGTCCTGGCACCTGTGATTGGATGCAGTCAGCTGACTTGCTGCCACTCAGGGTGGGGGTGCGTCTGACTGTAATCAATGGCCCAGGAAGTGAATACAAGACCTGGGAGCAGGGTACAGCCATACGAGAGCCTTGGTAAGTTCACCGCATGCGCTCCCATTCCTCTATCCTTTCTACCACCATTTTTAATCTCTGGATGCTTATCCCCATAGACTTATATGGGGACGGATTCTGCACCGGGTCCAGATTTTTTTTAAAAGAGAGCAGGCGAGTCCACCCAGCTCTAGTCATTATCCATTTGGAAGACCCATTTCTGCCCAAGCTTTATGTTCCTGACTGATATCTTGAGATGTTGCTTCAGTATTGCCACATAATCTTCTTTCCTCATGATGCTATCTGTTTTGTGAAGTGTACCAGTATCTCCTACAGCAAAACAACCCCACAACATGATTCTGCCACCCCCATGTTTCACAATTGGGATGATCTTAGGCTTCAATGTTTCTCACTTTTTCCTCCAAATGTAACAATGATCATTATGGCCAAACAATTCAGTTTTAGTCTTGTCACCCCACAGGACATGTCTCCAAAAATTAAGGCCTGTGTTTCTCTATGCATTTGCAAACGTTAATATTTCTTTTTTTATGTTTCCTTTGGAGTAATGGCTTTTTTTCCCGGGAGAGTGGCCTTTTAATCCATGTTGATACAGTACTCGTTTCACTGTGGATAATGACACGATCTTACCAGCTTTCACCAGCATTTTCACAAGTTCTTTTGCTTTTGTTCTTTGGTTGATATGTAGATGTCTGACCAAAGCACATTCATTTCTGGTACACAGAACCCATCTCCTTCCTGAGTGGTATGATGGCTGGACATTCTCATCTTGTTTGTACTTGTGTATAATTGTTTGTACAGATGAGAGGCACCTTCAGGTATCTGGAAATTTAAAAATAAGTATGAACCAGACTTGTGCAAGTCCACAATTCTCTTCCTGAGTTCTTGGCTGTTTTCTTTTGATTTTCCCTTGATGCTGCACAAAGAAGTAGTGTGTTTCTAGTTTCAACTGTACGCTATGCACCACAGCAGAACTTTAGGTTAGGATTACTGGACCTTTTGGCTCATTCCTATTCCCGTTGTCACCTCATGGATGGTTTAGATGTAAATTAGTATTTCTTGTCAAAAACTTTGTGATTTTTAGCAGGTTTGACATATTTTACAACAATTAGCTTGGTACTTTTTACAAAGTGTTCAATTCTTTAAAAGTGGAGTAGTGAAAAATTTAGTAAGTTATGTGCACTTTATATACTGCATGGAGAAAGTGTTCTGTGAATCCTCCCAAATTTTTTTGCAAATTTTGGACCAGCGTGGTACCCAGTATAAATGGTAAATAATATGGCATTCTTTGTACTATAGGAGCATATGCATTACATGGGCCCTTGTATGTACCATTATGGCCTTCAGAAAAGTGCCTATATGTGTCTGAATGCTCATGACATGATGCCTTCATTAGGGCTTAATCAGTTGTTCAAGTTATTTTCCACATGGAAGAAAAAGGAACCAATTATTCTGATTAGAGTTTAACCAGAGTGTACAGTACAAGAGCCATCTGATTTTCTCATACTTGTAAAAATGTAAAAAACAAAAAAAAAATCTCCATTTAGGAAATCAGTGAAAATCTGATATTACTCTGATGTGATCCGAGTGCGCCTGATTTTTTTTTCACAGACCCATTAAAGGGAACCTGTCAGCAGATTTGGGCCGCATAAGCTGCGGCCACCACAAGTGGGCTCTTATATACAGCATTCTAACATGCTGTATATAAGAGCCCAGGCCGCTATGTAGAACATAAAAATCACTTTATAATACTTACCTAAACGGTTGCTTCGGTGGAGTTGGGTCATATGAGCGTCTCCATTCTCCGGTTCCGGCGCCTCCTCTTTCGGCCATCTTCGTCCTCCTTCTGAAGCCTGTGTGCATGACGCGTCCTACGTCATACACACCGGTCCCGCGCAGGCGCACTACAATACTTTGATCTACCCTGCTCAGGGCAGATCAAAGTGCACCTCCGTAGGACCTCAATGCCGGCAAGTGTGGATGACGTAGGATGTGTTATGCACCCCGGCTTCAGAAGAAAATTGACAAAGATGGATGAAAGAGGAGGTGTCGGCACCGGAGAACGGAGACACCCACGTGACCCAACTCCACCGCAGCGACCATTTAGGTAATTATTATAAAGTGATTTTTACGTTCTACACAGCGGCCTGGGCTCTTATATACAGCATCTTAGAATGCTGTATATAAGATCCCACTGGTGGTGGCTGCAGCTTATGGGCCCCAAATCTGATGACAGGTTCCCTTTAACTTGCATGACTAATTTTGATCCAAGCGTCAGCTCAAAATTGGACATGTCTCTGAATTTTCTGCAGATCACTCCATTTGAGGAAAAATTTGGACACGTGCACAGCCCCACTGAATATCATGGGTACAAGTGCTAGCCATGAAAACCACGGCTAGCACTTGCACGCTAAAATCATACGTATGAATGAGTCTTTAATTTATATCAGATGTATGAGCCTATAATTTATATGACAGTGCTGTAATTAAGACTCGTATTCGACAACACAGATCTGCTGCCCAGCATGTGAAACACACTACCTCCAGAGAGAGGGGGCGAGCCAGGAAATAATGGGGCTAAGTGGCATGTGATGTGTGACCTCCTGTACAATAGGGAGTGGGTAGAGAGGTAAGAACATATTCTGAGTATAGGAGCACACGAGTAGATGAGCATTACAGACAGTCATGTTTCAGAGACATTTAAGCTACAGGCATCTTCTAAGGTTCAACCTGCAGACATCTTCTAAGGTGCCTTCTCATGAACACAACCCATAACCGCGTATTGTAGTAGGCAATATCCGCATCATAGGGGTCTCCTACTCAGAACCCAATCTCTGTGAGCTAGAATGTAAAGTGGCCCACTTTGGTGGTCATACCTTTTCTGTGTATTATCCCATGTGATACCACATTAGTTGGTAAAATGATGAGCTGTCAAAAGCTTGCACCCCTACCTCCACTCTAATCATCTGATGGCCCAGACATTAATTTTAAAAGGGGTTATTTCTGATGAGGCAATTACTTTAAAGGGATATTCCTAGATCCTATCCCAATATGTAGTAGGTGTGATAATAATAATATTAGCAATTTCTCCAATTAGAAATTAAGTATAGTTCTTCTGAAAAAGAAATAGGTGGATCAATTGATGTTGTGTTGTTCTGTCCATATTTTAGATTTTAGGCATATCTAGGAACAAATAACTGCAGCTGTACTCTTTATTTTGTGCACAGGTCAGTGGTGTTGAAATGGAGAAAGATGTTGAGATGTTGGGCGGCACTGAAGGAGGACAAGAGACCATTGCTGTGTTGATGGATGAAGATGGCACTAACCAATCTAAACCTGAGTTGACTACACCACAAAAAAACAGCAACACGGCCGATATAGTCACGCTAAACCTAGACCCACATGACTTTGTTAAACTGACTTCATATGAAATTGCATCCCCGAAGCAGGAGCCTGGAGTCACAGAACCAGTGGAGTCTGAGAACAATGCAAGTAAAAATGAAAAGGACACAGAAGAGCCTGGTTTAAGCCAGGAAGCCACTGATTCAAGTACAAAAGAGAATTATATGATGGAGCACAGCTCACATTACAAGGGCAAAGAAAACGTGGTTGACACAAATGCTCCAGTATGCAAGGACTTAAGTGAAGTTTCAATAGATAGGACCACAGATGTGGTTCATGTAGAACAGGACCCTCTCACCACAGAGATACGTAAACTAGATATCACACAGTGCCTTCAAATGGTCAACCCAGAACTTATAGACAACACGTCAGATCCAGTCACTTGTAATCTGGATATAATTCAGAAAGAAATTATGGCTTCTAAAAATTCTCCTTCGAAAGAGACCTCTAATGAACAAATCAACCAAGAAATGGATAATATATCTGTTTCTAACGACATAAATGCACCCGAGACAACCATGCAACAAATTTCTAAGATCGTAGATATAGAAGAAGCAAAAGAAACCAGTGCAAGTAATAGTATTGTACAAGAGACTTCTATGATGCAGAATTCAGATAACATGGCTTTTCCACAGGGTGCAATAAATACAAGCAGTACCAACCTTGAAGATGCTGGCGGCGGACAGAACATAGACATGATGGTCAATCAGGTGCCAGATGTCACCATGCATCATGACTACACGGTATGTTTCTTTTCTACGTGTTTCCTATGTATGATTGCTTCAGGTTAAAATCAGAAATACAGGGTGATTCACTCGCTACTTTACTCGAAAAAATGGCTGTAACTTCTAAAATAGACTATCAACTGTTAAGGGTGCTTTACACACTGCGACATTGCTAGCGATGTCGTGCGCGATAGCACCCGCCCCCGTCATTTGTGCGGCATTTGGTGATCGCTGCCGTAGCGAACATTATCGCTACGGCAGCGTCACACGCGCATACCTTTTCAGCGACATCGCCGTGACCGCCGAACAATCCCTCCTTCAAGGGGGAGGTGCGTTCGGCGTCATAGCGATGTCACTGCTACGTCCCTAAGCGGCCGGCCAATAGCAGAGGAGGGGCGGAGATGAGCGGCCGGAACATGCCGCCCACCTCCTTTCTTCCTCATTGCCGTGGGCGCAGGTAAGGAGATGTTCGTCGATCCTGCGGCGTCACACGTAGCGATGTGTGCTGCCGCAGGGACGACGAACAATTTCGTACCTGCAGCAGCAACGATATTTGGAAAAGGAGCGACGTGACAATGAGCAACGATTTTTCACGTTTGTGCGCTCGTTGAACGTCGCTCCTTGGTGTCACACGCTGCGATGGCGCTAATGGCGCCGGATGTGCTTCACTAACGACGTGACCCCGAGTATATATCATTAGCGATGTCGCCGCGTGTAAAGCACCCTTTATTTGGACTAGATATACTTAGGTTCATGAGCAGTGAGAGTGCCATGAACCACAACGACGAGAAACATCCTCTCGTCAAGTGTTCTCACCGATTTGTCACCTCGCCGGTCTTCTCCAATACTCGTACGAGATAGGCTTGCTGCATGGCTTTGCTCACGATGGTAGTTTGTGTGGTGTTTGCATTTTACTCTTGAATTCTTTCTTCATTTGTTAACAATGTACATATACACTTTGGAGGAGCAAAGTTTCATTGTAAAAACGTTTTGGAAAACTGGGGCCTTAAAGAGGTGCCAAAGTGAGTTTTTAAAGAAGTTTGGAGGTTGAAATTTGCCTTTCAAACGGTGTATTCTGTGATTGGTAAATAAGATAGAATGCTCAGGAACATTAATGGATAGGCATGATGGAGAACGTTCGAAAATGTCTGAGGAAATAATTCAAGATGTGAAACAGTGAGTTTTGGCCTCTCCAAATAAATCCCAGTAGATAGGCGTGTCGTATTCAAGAAGTGGCCAAGAAAGATTGTGTTTGGCCATACAGAGTCACTGTCATTCAGGAATTTAGAGGGCCCAATCAAGAGAGAGGAATTCTGTAGATCCAGACCTTCATTGCTGAAAAAGAAAACATATTGGACTATACATGGTACACTGATAAAGCCTGGTTTCATCTATGTGGCTACGTCAATTCACAAAACACCTATATTCAGGTAGCTGATGACACACACTTCACGAGACACTGCTTTATCCAGAATAAGTTGGCATTTGGTGTGCCATTTCCAGGCGGCGCATAATTGGTCCCATAGTTTTTGAAGCAACAGTGACAACAGTTGCCTGCATGGAATTCTTCCAAACCTTTCTCAATCAGCTGTATGATGAGGAGCTTAGAATAGGCTACTTCCAACAGCATGGTGCGACATGTCACACGTTGGTTGAGAGCATAAGGCTGGAGTCACACTTGTGTGGGACTCGCGCGAGAGTCGCATTGCCTGAACAGACCGGTTTCTGCGTAGAAGTAAATGCAGCTGACCCGCTCCTGTCAGAAGAGCCAGCGGCAAGTCTGGGTGATGCTGTGCGATCTTTGCACAAGTCACATGCAAGTGTGAGTGTGACTCCAGCCTAACAGAGATTGAAGACTTATTTAATGACAGAGCAATATCCAAGAAACTGTAGCCACCAAGAACACCTGATTTAACAGAGCTGAATTTTTTCCTCTGGGGCCATTTGAAAGTTTGGGTGTACAGTAACAAGCCACGAACATTACATGCACGCCAAGAGAACATACAGTGGGTACGGAAAGTATTCAGACTTTTCACTTTGTTTCATTGCACCCATTTGGTAAATTCAAAAAAGTTCATTTTTTTTTCATTAAAGTATACTCTGCACCTCATCTTGACAGAACAAGAAACAAATGTAGAAATTTTGCAAATTTATTAAGCAAGAAAAACTGAAATATCACATGGTCCTAAATATTCAGACCCTTTGCTCAGACACTCATATTTAAGTTACATGCTGTTTATTTCCTTGTGATCCTCCTTGAGATGGTTCTACTCCTTCATTGGAGTCCAGCTGTGTTTAATTAAACTGATATGACTTGATTTGGAAGGCACACACCAGTCCATATCAGACCTCACAGCTCACAGTGCATGTCAGACGAAATAAGAATCATCAGGTCAAAGGAACTGCCCAAGGAGCTCAGAGACAGAATTGTGGCAAGGCACAGATCTGGCCAAGGTTCCAAAAAAATGTCTGCAGTACTCAAGGTTCCTAAGAGCATGGTGGCCTCCATAATCCTTGAATGGAAGAAGTTTGGGATCACCAGAACTCTTCCTAGACCTGGCCATCCAGCCAAACTGAGCAATTGTGGGAGAAGAGCCTTGGTGAGAGAGGTAATAAAGAACCCCAAGATCAATGTGGCTGAGCTCCAGGGATGCAGTAGGGAGATGGGAGAAAGTTCCACAAAGTCAAATATCACTGCAGCCCTCCACCAGCCGGGTATTTATGGCAGAGTGGCCTGACGGAAGCCTCTCCTCAGTGCAAGACATATGAAGCCTGCATAGAGTTTGCAAAAAAAACACATGAATGACTCTTAAGCCTGCTTTACACGTTGCAATTTCACATACGATAGCGTATGCGATTTGCAACGCCCCCATCGTATGTGCGGCACGTTCAATTTGTTGAACGTGCCGCACAAACTATTAACCCCCGTCGCACGTACTTACCCATCCATACGACCTCGCTGTGGGCGGCGAACGTCCACTTCCTGGAGTGGGAGGGACGTTCGGCGTCACATCCACGTCACGCGGCAGCCGGCCAATAGAAGCGGAGGGGTGGTGATGAGCGGGACGTAAACATCCCGCCCACCTCCTTCCTTTCGCATTGTCAGCCGGGAGCCGCAGGACGCAGGTATGATCTGTTCATCGTTCCCGGGGTGTCACACACTGCGATGTGCGCTACCTCAGGAACATTGAACAACCTGCCGTTCAATTTTAGAGAAAGGTACGATGTGTATGCGATGAACGGATTTTCGTTCAATCGCAATCGCACGTACCTGTCACACACTGCAATGTACCTTACAATACCGGATGTGCGTCACTTACAACGTGACCCCACCGACACATTGTAAGATATATTGCAGCGTGTAAAGCGGACTTTAGACTATGAGAAATAAGATTCTCTGGTCTGATAGTGATCATTCTAAAGCGGGCTTTACACACAGCGACATCGCTAGCGATGTCGCTGGTGAAAGCACCCGCCCCCGTCGGTTGTGCACAGGCAAATTGCTGCCCATGGCGCACAACATTGCTTGGAACAGTCACACTATTTACCTGCCTAGCAACGTCGCTGTGGCCGATGAACCGCCTCCTTTCTAAGGAGGCGGTTCGTTCGGCGTCACAGCGAAGTCACTAAGCGGCCGCCCAATAGAAGCGGAGGGGCGGAGATGAGCGGGCCGAACATCCCGCCCACCTCCTTCCTTCCTCATTGCGGGCGGCCGCACGTACAGTGATGTTCCTCGTTCCTGCGGTGTCACACATAGCGATGTATGCTGCCGCAGGAACGACGAACAACCTGTGTCTTGCGGCAGCAACGATAATCTGGATAGGAACGACTGGACAATGATCAACGATTTGGTAAGTAATTTTGATCGTTAACAGGTTGTTCCGGCGTTTCACACGCAATGACGTCGCAAACGAGGCCGGATGTGCGTCACGAATTTTGTGACCCCAACGACATCTCGTCAGCGATGTCGTTGCGTGTAAAGCCCGCTTAAGCGGTATGTTTGGAGAAAACCAGGCACTGCTCATCACCTGCCCAATACAATCCCGACAGTGAAATGTGGTGGCAGCATCATGCTATGAGGGTGTTTTTCAGCTGCAGGGACAGGACGACTGGTTGCAATTGAAGGAAAGATGAATGCGGCCAAGTACAGAGATACCCTGGAAGAAAACCTCTTCCACAGTTCTGTGGACTTCAAACTTGGCCGCAGGTTCACCTTCCAACAAGACAATGACCCTAAGTACACAGCTACAATAACAAAGGAGTGGCTTCAGAACAACTCTGTGACCACTCTTGACTGGCCTAGCCAGAGCCCTGATCTAAACCCAATTGAGCATCTCTGGAGAGACCTGAAAATGGCTGTCCACCAACGTTCACCATCCAACCTTACAGAACTGGAGCGGATCTGCAAGGAAGAATGGAAGAGGATCCTCAAATCGAGGAGTGGAAAACTTATTGCATGATTTCCAAGAAGACTCATGGCTGTACTAGCTCAAAAGGTGCTTCTACTCAATACTGAGCAAAGGATCTGAATACTTATGACCATGTGATATTTCAGTTTTTCTTTGTTTAATACATTTGCAAAAAAAATCTACATTTGTTTTTTTTTTCTGTCAAGATGGGGTGCAGAGTGACCACTGTACAGCGAGAAATTCAGGCTATAACCCCAGGCGTCCTGCGAAATGCATTAAATAATATAGAACGGGGTGTGAAGGAGTGTTTGGATACGAACAGTGGACATTTTCAATACCTCCTTTATGACATCAGTTTCTCATGACCCAAAGTATGGATCTTTTTAAGATACTACAGCAATTTTTCTGGGTAAAGTAGTGAGTGAACCAGCCTGTACATAGAAATAATTATTAGTTTTTATGTTTCGGCAACTCCTAAAAAAATGACTACTAGTCCTGTTTGTGTCTTATGTACTTTTCTTAAGTATCTAGATGTCCCATGTAAATTCAGATACACTATAGCCATTGTAGGAACATTCAAAGCAACATAGGGGCATGTCCAGGAGCCTACTGCTATGCCACTTAAAGGGGCTTGCTTGTGATTAGATAAAAAATTCTTATTCTTTTTCTTCACATGTGGATTAGCTGTAATAAGCCCACGGATAAACGTGGCACTATTCCGGGAGATAAAGAAAAGAAGATCCTTTAAGATGTTCTCCATTAAAATAAAATGAGAAAAAATCACCTGTAAAAATAGATGTGTTCTTGTATAGAATTGTTAAGGAAAAAAAAAACCTGTCAGCTGTTATATAAATGTTAGTGTGAAAGCTATTGATAATCACTATGGCTTCTAACACCACCACATAGTAGTGCTCACTCATCACTAGTACCGAACACCCAGGCAAGGTAGTGCTTGCTCATCGCTGGTACCAAGCATTATAGTGCTCGCTCATCACTAATACTGAGCACCTAAGCATGGTAGTGCTCGCCTCGCACATCACTAGTACAGAGCACCCGAGCATGGTAGTGGTCGCTCTTCACTAATCCTGAGCACCTAAGCATGGTAGTGCTTGCACATCACTAGTACAGAGCACCCGAGCATGGTAGTGGTCGCTCTTCACTAATCCTGAGCACCCGGGCATGGTAGTGCTCGCACATCACTAGTACAGAGCACCCGAGCATGGTAGTGGTCGCTCTTCACTAATCCTGAGCACCTAAGCATGGTAGTGCTTGCACATCACTAGTACAGAGCACCCGAGCATGGTAGTGGTCGCTCTTCACTAATCCTGAGCACCCGGGCATGGTAGTGCTCGCTCATCACTAGTACAGAGCACCCGAGCATGGTAGTGCTTGCTCTTCACTAATACCGAGTACCCAGGCATGGTAGTGTTCACTTATCACTAATCCTGAGCACCCGAGCATGGTAGTAATCGCTCATCACTAGTACTGAGCACCCGAGCATGGTAGTGCTCGTTCATCACTAGTACTGAGCACCCGAGCATGGTAGTGCTCGCTCATCGCTAGTACCGAGCATGGTAGTGCTCGCTCATCGCTAGTACCGAGCACCTGAGCATGGTAGTGTTCGCTCATCACTAATCCTGAGCACCCGAGCATGGTAGTGCTCGCTCATCACTAATCCTGAGCACCCGAGCATGGTAGTGCTCGCTCATCACTAATCCTGAGCACCCGGGCATGGTAGTGGTCACTCATCACTAATCCTGAGCATCCGAGCATGATAGTGGTCACTCATCACTACTCCTGAGCATCCGAGCATGGTAGTGCTCACTCATCGCTAGTACTGAGCACCCGGGCATGGTAATGCTCGCTCATGACTAGTACTGAGCACCCGAGCATGGTAGTGCTCACTCATCGCTAGTACTGAGCACCCGAGCATGGTAGTGTTCACTCATCACTAGTTGTCACCCTTATTTCCTAGACTCATAGATGGAAACTCTAGCTTTGAACTTGATGAAATCATGCTAGGCATATTTATGATGAGGTGCTATCCCTACCTGGATAATGGTGGTCACTGGAATGTGATTAATTAATTTACAATAACTAGTTTCTGCTTGGATTAGTTTATTCACTTTACTGTTTATTTTGACTTTTGCCTTACGAATCTTCTTTTTAGGGTACAGTATCGAACACACAGATCCTTCCTTGCCAGACGGAAGCCTGCTCTGTACCTGGGGTATGCAGCATATGTCAGTCCATCCTTACCCAGACTCATCGGCCTGTCCTCATACCTTCTGAAGTTCCGGCAAACGCCTATCCTGCCAACTCAGCCATGGATCGGATTATACATGGCTCAATTAATCCTCAGCTTATTCAAGGTAGGGGAAAAAAATTACATTTTTTAATCCGTTCACTCCATCATTTATATGTACATTTGTTGTCAGCAACACTGTGAGTCAGAAGAACGTGTTCCAAGTGTACCTCCAGCTGCCAGCCTAAATGTGTCCCTGTGTGACCTCTCCGTTCTGTAGTTCAGTGTGTTTATGTAGATCTGGCCTCTGTGACCTGTCGGCGCAGTGAAGGATATGCAAGCATACCACAAAAAAAACCTCAGTATCTTGTGGTGGAAAAAAATACTTAAATATTTCCCAACAAAACAATCTCATCTACAGAGGGCTATTGATGAGGTGAAAAGGAATGCTAGGCAAGTGCTGCCTTGACGTAGACAGTTGCATCTTGCACAATGTGTGATGGCTGTGAATAGTTGCAAGTGATTAATTTTCATTGAAAATGTTAAAGGGGTTGTTTCATCCATATTCCTTAACAGGAGGGGTTCTTTTATGAGCTAAAAGGGATGTGCTTTGTATGACTCGAGCCTAGCAAGGTCTAGATGGCTGGCACATAACACTACACTTCTGCTGCATAAAAAATACCTGACTGGTCAAGGCCTACCCCCACTGTTTTTTTTGACTTGTGGAGTGGGACATGGGGTGATCAGCTGATACGAAGGGCTGCTCATAAGTCTTTGGCTTTGTGATTTATTTTTTTTTGTTTCTATGGTAATGAATGTTACATTACATGAAAGCCTTAGGTGTCTAATATATGGTTTGAAAATTTTGTGTTTGTTGCTTATGGCTACAGTGTTCTACGCACGCGGGAAAACCAGATGGCGGCATCTAATGCGATTTTCATAGCAACTGAGAGCAGAGGAGTGATAAAATTCTTGTTTCTGAGAGTCCACGAAGGATATTCATGGTGATGTGTCAGACATTGGGGGATCAATGCCCTTCATATTCCACAGTTAAGAACTGGGCTGCCAAATTTAAAACGGGCCTTTTCAGCACCAATGATGAGGAACGTCCTGGATGACTGAAAGTGGTTGTTGTTCCAGAGATCGTCGATGCTGTGCACAAGAAAATGGACGAATTTCAGCTAAAGCAATAGCAGACATCATGGGGATTTCCCGTGAACGTGTTTGTCATTATCCATGAACATTTGGACATGAGAAAGCTATCTGCAAAGTGGGTCCCCAAATATTTGACAACAGATCAGAGAAGCATGAGAGTGAAAACTTCCCGGTCCATATGTCAGTGTTTCGGGACTGATAAGAACTTCCTGGATCGACTGATCACTATGGATGAGACATGGATTTACTTGTATGACCCTGAAAACAAAAAGCAGTCAAGAGTGGCGACACAGTGGTTCTCCTCGTCCAAAGAAGTTCAGGTTGCAAAAATCAGCCACTACGGTGAGGGTGTCGGTGTTCTGGGATAAGGAGGGTGTGCTGCTAGTGGACTACCTTCAAAAGGGTTCCACCATCAATGCAAGGTATTACATCAAACTTTTGGACCAATTGAAGGCAGCTCTGAAAGCCAAAAGGTGCGGCAACCTGTTCAAAGGAATCTTGTTCCTGCAAGACAACGCCTCCGCTCACACTGCACAAGCGACCATGGGAAAACTGGCAGAGCTGGGCTTCCACCTGGTTGACCACCCACCTTATTCACCAGATCTAGCTCCCTCAGACTGTCATCTGTTTCCAAACCAGAAGAAACACCTCAAGGGTACCAAATTTCACACCATTTCTGATGCCATGGCTGCTATGGATGTCTGGTTTGAGGCACAACCAGAATTTTTCTTTTTGCTAAGCTTACAGAACTTGGAATACCGATCTAAGAAGTGTAAGAAGTGTGTTGACTTCAGTGGAGAGTATGTGGAATAATGTAAAGTTTCATCATCCTATCTTGTTTCTTTCTGGGTAAAGCTAAAGACTTATCAGCAGCCCCTCATAGTGGTCTCCTTTTGAAAGGAGTTCTCAATGATGATTGTTACTAATAAGAATGCAAATGTAAAAATAGAACACAATCTAAAGAGGAAGTGTATATACAGTATATTTAAGGCTATGTTAACACACTGCATCTTTTCTTAACCATAAAGATGCAGCGTTTTTGGCCTCAAAAACACACCTGCAGCAAAAGCACATCAAAAAACGCATGCAATTTTTTTAGCGAAATCTATTGACTGGAAGGGCTCAAAAACGATGACAAAAATGTGAAAAGAATTGACCTGCTGCATCTTCAAAAATGCAGCCAAAAAATGCCCTGTGTAGACAGCAAAATGGAAATCTCATAGACTTTGCTGAAGAAGGAAATACATGCATCTAGGTGCATCTTTGTGACCTCAAAAATGCACCAAAAATGCAGTAAGGCTATGTGCGCACGTGTGCGTAATTCATGCAGTTACGCTGCGCTTTGTAGCGCAGCGTAACTGCATGCGTCCTGCGTCCCCTGCACAATCTATGGAGATTGTGCAGGAGACGTGCACACGTGGCGTCTTAGAGCGCAGCGCTTCGGCTCCTGCCCGAAGCGCTGCGTTCAAGAAGTGACATGTCACTTCTTCCATGCGCTTTGCCGGCAGCTCCTGCTCTGTCCATGGGAGGTAAAGAAATTGGTGTGCACTCTGCCCTAAACAAGGGGAAAATTGAGGTGCTAGTGAAGGGACCGAGGTCCGAGTAACAATCTATAGGAATCACTGCACTCTCTTAGAATAAGAAGGTATCAACAGATTCGTTTTTGTGCCAAAAATCTTTTTTATTATTATTATTCAAAAAGAATTTCTTTCAATCATAAGATAGTCTAAGTGAAGATGGGACGTTTCGGCCCAATAACGGGCCTTCTTCACGCCAAAAACACTAAAAAAATACAAAAACAGACAACAATCAATATATACACTATGTTACAGGGTTAACATGAAGACAGTGAAGCAAATATACAAAAGCACATGTAGAAGTATTAACATGTCACGCTTGGATAAAAATGCAAAGCACAGTAATAAAAGACATACTGGAAGTTTGTCACAAAGGTAAGTATGTATAGAGGAAAAAAGAGAAGAAAGAAGAAGAAGAACAAGAGGAAAACAGGCAACATTGTGGTCTATGTGGGTGGTATACCATACCTCAGTAGCTACGGGGAGATTGTTTCAGGTTCAGTGCATGAAAAGAGATTTTGTACAGAAGGGGTATCTTGTAGAAAAGGAGTATCTAGAAAGGACCACAACTCTAGTTTATTAGCTCCTGTACTGGACGTCTTAGAGACCAGATCCTAAGGAGGAGAAGTGCAGGTATAAGTAAACAGGAGTATTAGATAAACATTCAAACTTAGTATGGATTTATTATGGAGGTTTTTTTACCTTAATGGCATTTGCGTACACCCTGTCAGAGTGAGTTATAAGAAATTCTGAAAGCCGGGCCAATGACCAATTATATTCACCTTGTGAATCCTTTAAAAGATTCAGCACATGTAAAATTAAAGGTCCGAGCACTTAAATTGGTAGATATGAGGCATATATCATAAATACCTTGTGGTTTAGAAGGTTCAGTATAGTAGTTATTATACTCCTGCCGTTTTTGGAATATTCCTGCCGTTTTTTGAAAGAAGTAGGCGCCTCTTTTACAGACTACACGGTACCTTATACATTCTAATAGTATTCCAGATCGCTACTGCGCATGCGCCGGCGTCTGACGCCACTTCCGGTTTTGCGATGCTAAATGAGCTTGCAAGCCGGCTCACAGGGCGCAATCAGCCACAGTCTGGGAAGACGGCGATGAGGTAGGTTGCTTTCAGGAACTAGGTGCACATACTTCTTTCAAAAAACGGCAGGAATATTCCAAAAACGGCAGGAGTATAATAACACCTCTTCCCTCTTTCTCTACCATAGAGGCACTGACCACTCTGTACCCATTATTTCAAGGAAACTCAGGTAACCCAGAAAGATCTAATGGGAGCTCTTTCTATACTATTGATTGAACTTGCCTTGATTATGATCACCCTTGTTTCAGCTTACCACAATACCTATGGCATTACTAATAACTTTCCGGACCATGCAACCTCTGACACACACCTTGGTTTGAAGGTAATGACAATATATATTACAATAGCTAGTGAGAGATCGGTGTATACCCCTCTGATTATGTATGTTTAAATCTCCTAGAGTACACAAGTCAGAATACTTACTCAAGTGTTTATGCACAGAAGTGAAACAGGATCCTATAGCAGCTTTATTGAGGTAGTATATACATTATAAGCTAGTCTTTAAATTATTGTACCAATAGGTGGCGCTGGTAGTCAGTTTCATCCTTTTCCTCATAGACCACTTGTCCCAGGTCTGAACCTGCCAATTCAAGTACTACTATACTGAACCTTCTAAACCACAAGGTATTTATGATATATGCCTCATATCTACCAATTTAAGTGCTCGGACCTTTAATTTTACATGTGCTGAATCTTTTAAAGGATTCACAAGGTGAATATAATTGGTCATTGGCCCGGCTTTCAGAATTTCTTATAACTCACTCTGACAGGGTGTACGCAAATGCCATTAAGGTAAAAAAACCTCCATAATAAATCCATACTAAGTTTGAATGTTTATCTAATACTCCTGTTTACTTATACCTGCACTTCTCCTCCTTAGGATCTGGTCTCTAAGACGTCCAGTACAGGAGCTAATAAACTAGAGTTGTGGTCCTTTCTAGATACTCCTTTTCTACAAGATACCCCTTCTGTACAAAATCTCTTTTCATGCACTGAACCTGAAACAATCTCCCCGTAGCTACTGAGGTATGGTATACCACCCACATAGACCACAATGTTGCCTGTTTTCCTCTTGTTCTTCTTCTTCTTTCTTCTCTTTTTTCCTCTATACATACTTACCTTTGTGACAAACTTCCAGTATGTCTTTTATTACTGTGCTTTGCATTTTTATCCAAGCGTGACATGTTAATACTTCTACATGTGCTTTTGTATATTTGCTTCACTGTCTTCATGTTAACCCTGTAACATAGTGTATATATTGATTGTTGTCTGTTTTTGTATTTTTTTAGTGTTTTTGGCGTGAAGAAGGCCCGTTATTGGGCCGAAACGTCCCATCTTCACTTAGACTATCTTATGATTGAAAGAAATTCTTTTTGAATAATAATAATAAAAAAGATTTTTGGCACAAAAACGAATCTGTTGATACCTTCTTATTCTAAGAGAGTGCAGTGATTCCTATAGACTGTCCATGGGAGGAGCTGCAGGCAGAGCGCATGGAATCGGCTTTTTTTTTTTTTTTCTACGGACATTTTCTGCAGCGATTTGGAGCGCACGTGTGCTCTTCAGATCGCTGCAGAAATTTCTGCAGGGCTAGTACGCAACGTGCGCACATAGCCTTAAAGATGCAGTGTGTGAACATAGCCTAATAAATCCATAAACACAAATATATTAACCAACTGGAGCAGAAGTACAGACAAGTGTGTGAATGGCAGTTATGGAAATAAATCTGAGATGTGTTCGCCATACTGGCAACATTGGTACTACTGGCACATCTCTATTCCTGTGTAAAAGTATGCCACATGAACATGATGGTGTGAGCAAAATAAAATCCTTCTATACCTCTTGAACTCCAAATTAATAAGATTTGTTTTACAAGCGCACAAGAAATCAGTACAGCACACACGCTTAGTATGGTGTACTTTTATTAGCACGTGACCAGTTTATATAAGGTTGCAAATAGGGCTGAGCGGATCCGGACTGTAAAAGTTCGGATCCGCGCAATTTCAAAGATGCCCAGGTGCCGAACCCAGGCCTGGGTTACCAGCTGCACGATCCGGATCTGGCACTGGAGAAATTAATTGAAAAATAAAGAAAACAAGAAATAAGTGAGAGTTTCATACTTACGGAGACTTGGTGTCATGGCGGCAAACTGCTTCTGGGTCGTGCACTTCCTGTACTGTGCAGCTTTCTGTGCTTTCCCCGCCTGTCGGGCATCCTGTCGTGTGTGATTTGGTTTAAGTCAGACGCGCCCCCAGCCCGTGACAGCATCTGCCTGCAGTCATTGGTCATCGCGGCTCAGTCATAGGGTATGCTCACAGCCGGCGGTCGTTCTATGGCCGCTAGCTGTGAGATGTTGCAGAGCTAGATGCATCGTCGTAGAACCTCGTGTGGATTACACCGGACCTGCAGTGCGGTGGGGGTTAATAAAGTGGTGAAGGAGGGTGTGTTTTTCTATTTTTTTCCAAATAAAGCATTTTTTCTCTGTTTTTGTTTATTTTACTGTCACTTATAGATTTGGAATGCAGGTATCTCATAGACACCTGTGCCATCAATAACCTAGGGCTTCGTAGCAGCTGGGCGCTGTTAAGTCCTGCTAGAAAAACCCGAAGGTCAACGCACCAGGGCAATTCGGGAAGAGTCGGTAAAGCACTGGCATTGCCACATCTAATAAATGCGGCAATACTGGGCGGCTGCAGGCTGAGAATACCAGCCCCCAGCTGGCTTTATCTTGGCTGGGGATGAAAATTAGGGGGGACCGCAGGTCGTTTTTTTTTTGTTTGTTTTTTTTGTTTTTTTTAAATAGAAAAATATATACCTACTGCGCTAACATTCATATACAATTACATAATGTAAGTGATTTAAAATATATAGTGGTTACATGTATATGCTTAAATATATTCACAAAATACCAACAAGATGAAGACCTCGAATGATGTCTTAAATAGTAGTCTAATATTTAATACATCATTCCAGGTCTTCATCTTCTTAGTATTTTGTGAATATATTTAAGCATATACAGGTAACCACTATATATTTTAATCACTTACATTATGTAATTGTACATGAATGGTAGCGTAGTAGGTATATATTGTTCTCTGTTTTATGCCCTTGGGACTTACACACGATCCCATTACCTTTTCAAGCAGCTACATTTATTATTATTATTATTATTATTATTATTATTATTATTATTAATATTATTATTATTATTATTATTATTATTATTATTATTATTATTATTTTTCACTTGAGCACCAGTGACTTTCATTTAAATGTTGTTTGTTTTTTTTTTAATTATTTAATTCAATTAAAAAAAAACAAAACGCATGCAGTTTCTCTTAGGCCAGAGTCACACTTGCGATGGGCTCGCACGAGTCTGACTTCGCATTACCGGCACAGCCGCACACTGTGACAGGAGCGTGCATGTGTTTCTGTGTACATGCATGCTCATGTTCAGAGAGCGGCAGGCCGTGCTGGCTGATGTCATGCCAGACTTGTACGAGTCTCACTTCGCATCACTGGCACAGCTGCACACTTTTCTGATAGGAGCATGCATGTGTTTCTGTCTACATGCACGCTCACCATACTGACCCGCACTGCTTTTCCTGCCCACCGGCTGTCCAGGCGCCTCTGATTGGTTGCAGTCAGCTGACATGCTGCCAGTCAGGGTGGGGGTGCGTCTAACTGCAACCAATTTCACGCACCGGTGGGCGGGCAAAATAGTGAATATTGAATTGTCAGCTCCAGAAGGGGAAAAACATGACCCAGAAGGAGTTTGCCGCCATGATACGGCCTCGGTGAGTATACCTCGCGCGCTCCTATCCCCCCATCCCTTCCACCAACGTTTTTAATGTCCAGATTCTGGTCACCATTGATTTATCTGGGCACTGGATTTCAGAGCGGATCAGGGTTTTTTTTATTGAGCAGTGATCCACCGGTTCCGTTTTTTTGCCAGTCTGATCAGCTCTAGTCACAGACAAAGGCCTTGTACCTCTGAACTATGCACCAGTAGGAACAATAGGGGTGTGAACAGAAATGTGAAACTTCCCCGCCCATCAGTGCTAGCTTAACCCTATGACATCATTAGTTATAGGACAATATGGAAACTATAGGAACAAAATGGATTCTATTCTCTCACAAGGACCAACACTTGGCCATCAATGTAAATCGAGAAGTAATGTGAAATCTGTATGTACTAGGCATGTCTAGAGAGCAAGCACCTAGAGACGTGTCAAAATAAAATTCAAAAGGTAAGCCGACAATACCTATTAAATGAGTGTCAGACGAATGATTCATCAGCTGTTGGTTTGCATGATAGACATCTTGGTCTTCTCTCCAATACACAAGAGCTATGATTTGGCAGAGTGCTCCTGTTGTTCCCTATGAAAACATCGGCGACAGACGTCTCTGCCAGCAATCACTGGGTGAACAAAGCGCTTGACGGTCCGAAAGTCTACAGGCCCAATTTATTTATCTAATGTTGGATCAGAAGACACCGGTCAAAGAGTCTATACATTTTATTTATAAGAACCCTCTGACAAATTTTATCAGAATATTCATTTGTTTCCAATTTATTTTGTGCAAAGAATTGTGATGCTGCTTAATTTCCTATGATCACGATACTTTTTTGCATTGGACGTTGGACTGTTCTTCATTGTGTGAACAGACACTGATCGTGTCAAAAACGACATTGTCATTTTATTTGCCAGACGTGTACATATAGATTAAATGCAAAATTCTACATTTCAGGTTGTATTGTCACAAGTACTGAAGGAAGAAATTCTGAGATCACCCAGTATCTGATCCTGCAGGAACCCGAGGGCGGTAAGGAAAATAGATTTATGTTGGCATATACAGTGAAGGTCCATATTTCACTGATTTTGGTAGTGTAAGTGTCAAATGTGAAATCTACAATTATTGAATAACGTAATGGGATGGGTTTTTGATGTCACATTAGGTCGTTCATTAATTGTCTCTCGAAGGGTGTCATATGCAAGGCCACCTACATATGTGGGCTCAAATACATTGCGAAGACAAAACAAGAGCTCAGACTAAGAGTGGGTGAGCACATCAGGGACATAGGGACAAAGATGGACTCATCAGTAGCGAGACGCATGAGCATGAAACGTGGCGGTCAAACCTGCCTTATTAAATTCAAGGGAATAGATTGTATTAACCCAAGATTGAAGTGAAGAAACTGCGACAAGAAAATTCTCCAAAAACAGATCACATGGATTTTATATTTAAAAACTACACCACCATCTGGCCTGAAGTGAATGAGCTATATAATGGCTCTTCATTAAGTTCGGGGACAAGAAGAGCTAGCAATTTCTTGGGTGAGATGACATTGAGTGGAGGTGCCATCTGCGCAGGTGTTAGGGTTTTAGGAAGCTATCAGAATAGTCTCAAGGTGTATTAGGGATACCATAGGAACAATATTTCCCCTTTGCTAGATTCTTCCATCCTAATTCATTACTATCAAGCGCAGTCCCTTAAGGATATTAAAAACATTTCCTGTTATCCATCCATGTCACAACCTTGAACATTTGTGTTATCCTTTTTGCAGATTTATTTTTAATCTCATTATCAACCTTTTGAGTGACTCCAGGTTTATGGATTCTCGGGAATATTCCCTTTTGCTATACTCTTAATAGGGTAAAAGTCTGGGACTTGGAAAATTGACTGTCACCGGACTTTATTTCCTTCCGATTTCCTGTAATTGTCATTTTTATACAAATGAACTAAAGGGTAGAGGGTTGTTTCTATAATATAAATATGCTGAGGATGACGTCATCTAAGTGAGAGAATAGATTACTCTGGATAGACAAGTGCAGTAGTGTCTTACCCAAAAACAGAGAAGAAATTAATAGAGCTGGTCTCTCACCTTGTGTGGTTGTGCGACACACAACCAGTAATGCAGGATCCACGTGCCCGAAGGCCAAACAAAAAGCCCCGGAACCAGAATAAAACTGTGGAAGAGCTGCACTGCTATGGACAAATGTAAATACTGGATACACTGGATGAGAGGTGGTTTATACGCATTTTAAAGTGAAACCCACTTATTCCTCAGGAAATCCACAGATGGATTTACATTTGTCCACAGCAGTGTGGCTCTCTTCCACAGTTT
This sequence comes from Anomaloglossus baeobatrachus, assembly GCF_048569485.1. Classification (NCBI taxonomy): domain Eukaryota; kingdom Metazoa; phylum Chordata; class Amphibia; order Anura; family Aromobatidae; genus Anomaloglossus; species Anomaloglossus baeobatrachus. The sequence continues at coordinate 321,591,426 of NC_134357.1, forward strand.
TATTCTGGTTCTGGTGTTTCTTGTTTGCACTTAGGACACGTGGATCCTGCGGTAGCTGTACCACGCCTGCATTACTGGTTGTGTGTCACACGACCACACAAGTGAATTCCGGTGCTTTTAAGTGAGAGAAGGCATCTTGATCCTCTCCGCCCCTCTGTTGGTGACCTTTAACATGCGTCTTGGAAACAGTGCATTCCACATTGGGATAAGTGGCCAAATGGAAATGCGATCAGGAAATGACACTTTGCGTTCTACTGTGGTGTTATGCGTTGTACCAGCCTGATGTTAGCATTAACCATATATGACGTTCCCAGATATAAATGAGGGTCTAGTCCACTCTATGGCGCACAACACGGTGATGTCGCTCTTATCTGCCCAGTAGTGGAATGTGCTACTGTCTTTGTTTTGCATAACTCCCCTGATGAATCATAGTGGGGAAACGCTTCGGGAGACACGGTAATATATTGGTTACAATGTACTGTCTCTATGGATGTATCTGACTGTAAAGGAGGTCATACTATCCAACTGACTAAGAGGTGTAATTGAGTACGGACGTCCCGATCAACACTGGTTTGGGTGAGATGGGTTCCTTCTAATATAATTGTGTCAACAATATGGTGACTATTTGATGTGAATTCTGAATGTAACATTTACAGGGTGTGTTACATAAGGTTGGTTGCTGCTAGCAATGTGGTGAATATACATGGATGGACACTTGGGTTATGTGTTTATCCTATTCACATCAATGTATTTGTCAAGATTAAAGTGGTGACTTGACAGGCGACTTGAGATTTGGACATTTGGTGTTTTTACACCACTTTTTGTGCTATTTTTGCACTCCTGACTTTTGCACTCCTCCTGACAAGAAGCACAGGGCAAATAGTTTCATCTTGTCTACTTTTGTGATTTCAATAGTAGGCCTATTTTTATCACTTTGCTGAGTATGTGTGGTTTTGTTTTTAAAGTATACCAATGAAGGTTACATTTTAATATCTGTACCCAACTAGACACTATATACCGTATTTTTCGCTTTATAAGACGCACCTGATTATAAGACGCAGCCACAAATTTGGTGAATGAATAGAGAATTTTTTTAATAAATGGGGTCCGTCTTATAATACCAGTGTCCGTATAACAAATCATATAGGGTATATATACACCCCCCCCCGTATATTCGGATTATAAGACGCACCTCCTACTTTCCCCCAAAATTTGGGGGAACAAAAGTGTGTCTTATAAAGCAAAAAAATACGGTATGTCTGATTTGATTGGTGGGCTTGACTAGTTCTACTCTACAACACCCAGCCAAAATAATTATTGAATACTAGAAGGTGGCCCGATTCTACGCATCGGGTATTCTAGAATTTACGTATTGTGTAGTTCATGTATGATTTTTGTTATATATATATATATAGATGTTGTTGTGTGTAGTTACCAAGTGTTTGTGTAGGGCGCTGTACATGTTCTGGATGTTGTCTGGGTGCTGGGTGTGATGGGGGGTGAGAGCGGTGTTGTTTGTGTGTTGCGTTGTTTGTGGAGCGCTGTGTGTCTGTAGCGTTGTGTGTGTGTGTTGCGCAGTTTGTGTGTGTGTGGTGTGTTTTGGGGGGAGGTATGTTTTGTGCAATGTGCGTGTTGTGCGGTATGTGCGTATATTTGTGTGTGCAGCGTTGTCTGTGTGTGTGGGTGTCTGTGTAGGGCAATTGTTTGTGGTTCCCAGTGTGTGTGTGTGGTGTGGTGTGTTGTGCAGTGCGCGCGTGCGTATGTGTGTGTGTTAGGGGGAGGTGTGCACTTCCCATCGTGCTCCATCCCGTATGCTGCGCACCCCCCATCGTGCTCCATCTCCCATCCTGCGCACTCCCAAACGTGCTCCATCCGCCATGCTGCGCACTCCCAAACGTGCTCCATCCGCCATGCAGCACACTCCCCATCGTGCTCCATCCCCCATGCTGCGCACTCCCCATCGTGCTCCATCTCCCATGCTGCGCACTCCCAAACGTGCTCCATCCGCCATGCTGCGCACTCCCAAACGTGCTCCATCCGCCATGCTGCGCACTCCCAAACGTGCTCCATCCGCCATGCTGCGCACTCCCCATCGTGCTCCATCCCCCATGCTGCGCACTCCCAAACGTGCTCCATCCGCCATGCTGCGCACTCCCAAACGTGGTCCATCCGCCATGCTGCGCACTCCCAAACGTGGTCCATCCGCCATACTCCGCACTCCCCATCGTGCTGCATCCTCCATGCTGCGCACTCCCAAACGTACTCCATCCGCCATACTCCGCACTCCCCATCGTGCTGCATCCCCCATGCTGCGCACTCCCAAACGTGCTCCATCCGCCATGCTGCGCATTTCCAAACGTGCTCCATCCGCCATGCTGCGCACTCCCAAACGTGCTCCATCCGCCATGCTGCGCACTCCCAAACGTGCTCCATCCGCCATGCTGCGCACTCCCAAACGTGCTCCATCCGCCATGCTGCGCACTCCCAAAGGTGCTCCATCCGCCATGCTGCGCACTCCCAAAGGTGCTCCATCCGCCATGCTGCGCCAGCATCAGCCTCTCCGTCTCCAGCATCAGCCTCCCCATCCCAGCCTTCCCCAGGTTCAGCCTCTCTCCTCTCAGCCTCCTCCAGCACGCCGTGCTCCTCTGCCGACACTCACAGATCCGATCGCATACACTCACACACACCCACACACACCCACCCGATCGCATACACTCACACACACCCGATCGCATACACTCACACACACCCGATCGCATACACTCACACACACCCGATCGCATACACTCACACACACCCACACACCCCCACCCGATCGCATACACTCACACCCACCCGATCGCATACACTCACACACACCCGATCGCATACACTCACACACACCCGATCGCATACACTCACACACAAAGACACACACACTGACGATATTGCACATACGCGCTGATACTCACAACATCCGGGGATATCACATGCTTCTGGCCATGTGATCCCCCGGCAGGTCCTGGAAGCTCACAACAGCACAGTATCGCCGCCGAGAAGCAAGCGATATCCCAGGATGTTGTGAGTATTTGGATGCGATGTGATGTGTGAGGTGTGTGTGAGTGTGATCTGATTTGTGTGTGTATGTGCTGTTATGTGTGTGTATGTTCCGCAGCTGCAGGACCTTGATGTGTGGATGCGATGTGATGTGTGTGTGAGGTGTGTGTGAGAGTGAGTGTGAGCCGGTGTACACTGGTAACTATGATACACATCGGGTAACTAAGGGACCTTAGTTACCCGATGTGTATAATGGTTACCAGCTTTCACGGCCTCCATCAAGATCCCAGCATCGCAAGGTTATGTCTGGCGCTGCCGGGATCCTGACGGAGCCGGTGTAGAAGCAAGCGATATCCCAGCATGTTGTGATGTGTGAGGTGTGTGTGAGAGTGAGTGTGAGAGTGAGTGTGATCTGATGTGTGTGTGTACTCACCTGGGAATCGGAGCTCCGTGTCAGTTGGGCCAGAGCGAGCGTGCATTGCGTGAGGGGGGCGGGGCCTGCAGAGAGCCGGGGCGAGAGGCCAATCCGTGTGGGGGGGCGGGGCCATGGCGAGCCCAGCGGCCAATCAGCTTTGTGTCACCGTAAGGACACAATTTCGGAGCATGACAGACAGACAGACAGACAGACAGAATAAGGCAATTATATATATAGATGATCTACCACGAAAGATTAGATTGAGGTCTTAAACACCATGATGTGACTGGAGGAGGGAGCATACTAAAAAAGAGGTGTAATGACTAGGGGACTATGGCTCAATTCTTCACAGCCAGCTGTACAATTATTGGGTTGCAATGAGAGGGCAGGTTTGGGGTTTTCAGTTGGGAAACCATTGTGTATTGCATTTACACAATAAAATACTTCCTGGTGTAAAATATATTTTTCATGATTTTATAGCCCCATCTAGTTACCCACTAACGGTGAGTCCTGTTGCTGTCAAAGATAGATCCCCATCACGGTCATCTGTTGCTGCAGAATTAGCGCCTGACTTAGAAGCTCTTGAAGGTATGATGGAGGTGGTGGTGGTTCAGCAGTACAAGTGCAAGATGTGCCAATACAAGAGTACGTCCAAGTCTACTCTCCTCCGCCATGTGAAAGAGCGCCACATCCATTCAGGTAAAGACACTCATTAGCATTCAGAGGAACATCCATAAGTTGTAGAAGCTCTAGTTATGACTGTATAGCACACAGCTTGCAAGTGTACACTCCTTGCCTAGTGTATACTCGTTGTGTTTATGAGAGCAGAAAGGATTTTTAAAAGTGCAGAACGAAGTGGATCTCCCCTATTAGAACCGTTTTATTTTCATCTCTCAGTTCTTTATGTTGCATTTCTGCTTAACTTTGTAGCTTTTTAGTGTTAGCTGCCATCAGAGAGAATATTAACCACAGTAATAAATGTGGCGCTGCGCTGGTGATCCTCATCAACGTAATTGTTTGTATAGGTGTATTTCAACACTCATTTGTCTTTTAGTCAATAAAGATGAAAAAACGTTCCGCAAAGTGGTACGACCGAGAGAGGAGGAGGACGAAGAGGAAGACGATATTATTGATGCTGGAGCAATAGATGATCCTAATGGTAAGAAATGTTGTGTTCTGTTTTCAGGTTTTATACAGGGAATTATTTCATTAAAAGCTATGTATACCTTTCAACGGATTACTTGCTTTCTAAATGCAAGATTAAGCAACTCTCTAATAGTCTATGTTACAAATTTTCTACGATTTTGCTACTACAAATGTTTTTAAGCCCCTTATTTAGCTAAATCAATTACAAAACTGTTACAAATCTGTAAGAGCTCCTGGTTCTGACAGCCCTCTGCTCCTCCCTCTTTTCTTTCAGTGTGGGAGATAACAGCAGGGCTGAGGAGAGGGTTGTATACAGATCTGCAGTGTGGAGAGGGAACAAAATATCTACAGTCCTAGCGAGGGAATAGATAATATAAGGAGGAAAGCACATGAAGAGAAAATAAGTGCAAGGTAGAAGCTGTCCTGATAGGGACAGAGAAGACGGCTCAATTCTTGGATACACACAAACCTCACATCCAGCCTGTATTACTGGGAGAGACATTCCCACAAAATATTTACAGTGTTAATGAGAGAACAGAAAACAGGAGGAAAGCGCATGATGAGTACATGGGTCCCGGGTAGAAGCTGTTCTGATATGAACAAAAGACAGCTGCATTCTTGCACACACACAGACCTCACATCCAACCTGTATTACTGAGAGAGACATTCAAACAGGAGAGCAGTTAAATTTGGATTAAGCTACACATTGCATAACACAAGTCTGAATAGGAAGATTTCTGTCTGAAACATTGCAATTTTTTACCTAAAGATAACCACTAACATAAAAAATATATATATTTTTTCCATGTCAAAAATGTCCATAGCCTTAAATGCAGTAACTGATTTTTTTATAAGGTGATGACATTTTTAGGGTGGAGCATACCTTTTATACAATGATGTTATTTTCATACACTGTATGGTAAGGTTTCCTTTTTCTGGTTGTAGATGATAGTGACTATAGTCCAGGAGAGGATGCGACTCGCAATCAACAGTTTGAATCTGCTATGGGTGCTCTGGCAAAAGAGAGGCCACGCCGGCGGCCTGGACGCCCACGTAAGATTCCACGTTTACAAGGTACAGTGTGTCGCTCCTTTACTGTAGGCTGTCTACACAGTGTCAGAATTATTAGGCAAGTTGTATTTTAGAGGATTTTTTTTATTATTGATCAACAACTATGTTCTCAATCAACTCAAAAGACTCATAAATATCAAAGCTTAATATTTTCTCTGTCGTTTCATTGGGGGACACAGGACCATGGGTTATGCTGCTGTCACTAGGAGGCTGACACTAAGTAAACAGAAAAAGTTAGCTCCTTCCCAGCAGTATAACCCCTGAGCCGGAGGCGGGCTCAATCAGTTTTTTGCTTAGTGTCGTAGGAGGCTGATGTGGGCCGACTGGGCCCCCTTCAGCCACTTGATTTTTTGCGTTATTTTGTTTTTCTCATTTTTTCTCGGCGACGCTCGTCGCTCTCATCTGTGGTAATTTTCTTTTTCTGCAGGTATCTTTTCTCTACCTCAGCTCTCGCAGCCCGTGTGGGTACCACTCCCCTGGGTCGCAGAGGCTTGAGATGTCGGGCCCTCTCCCCCGTCCAATTCCACGGTACCACTCCCCGGTTGGCACGCGGGGCTGAACTTTCCTGGGCACCCCTATTCACCCTGCGGTACCACCCCAAAGGGTCGCAAGGGGCATACAGCAGGGACTGGACCTCCGCAGCGCATCTGGAGTTTTTGGATGGGGCCCGCAACGCTGCTACATTTAGGGGCTTCCACCCCAATGGCGTCCAACTCCCCGCCTTCTTCAGCCTGCTTCCTGGTGCCCGCAGCCATTCCTTCGCTGAGCGGAGCACACAGGAGCATGTGCAGAGTCTCAGCCTGCACACTGGACAGCGCGCCGCGGATCAGGTAGGACCCCTACCTTCTCCCCCCTCGGACGGCTGCAGAAATTTAGGCCCCGGTCTGGGCCTACTCGCCGGACTCCCCCGCTGCGTCCGTAGAGCTCCCTGCCGACTCCGAGGTCGGGCGGCCCCGCATCGCTGCTGCGCCGCCGCCGCTTGCGGCCGGGTCCGCCGGCGCTGCCCCTGTACCTTTTAACAGCTTCAAACGCCGCCACCTGAGGTCGGCTCCGTCGGCGCTGCCTCTGCCCGCAACGGCACCTCGGCTCGGCCACTGTCCTCGGTCCCCCAGGCCGCCTACCGCACAGCGCGCCGAGGATCCTCGCCGCCACCTGCGGTCGGGTCCGCCGGCGCGGCCTCTGCCCGCGACGGTGCCTCTGCTTAGGCCCCGTCCTCGGCGTGCCCAGGCCGCATCCCGCACAGCGCGCCGAGGATCCTCTCCGCCGCCGCCTGCGGCCGGGTCCGCCGGCGCGGCCTCTGCCCGCGACGGTGCCTCTGCTTAGGCCCCGTCCTCGGCGTGCCCAGGCCGCATTCCGCACAACGCGCCGAGGATCCTCTCCGCCGCCGCCTGCGGTCGGGTCCGCCGGCGCGGCCTCTACCCGCGACGGTGCCTCTGCTTGGGTCCCGTCCTCGGCGTGCCCAGGCCGCATCCCGCACAGCGCGCCGAGGATCCTCTCCGCCGCCGCCTGCGGCCGGGTCCGCCGGCGCGGCCTCTGTCCGCCCCGGCACCTTCAAAATTTAGCCCCCGGCTTCGGCCCTGTCCTCGGCGTCCCCAGGCCCGCCTCCCGCACGGCGCGATTGGACGCCGGCCTCTCCGTTCCCGCCCTCCGCCGTGCTCCAGGCATCACTTGGGGGGTGGGGGATATTTTTTTCCCGCTCACAGCGTCCATTTTAAATAAAGAAAGGAAAAAAAAAAAAAAAAAAAAGAGAATGGGAGTTTATTCCAGACTACTAGTCTGGGTTTACTGAGGCCTCAGCATCACCTTCTTTTTCCGGGGGAGAAAATAAAACACACTTTTCTTTAGTGTATATTTTTTATTTTAGGTCGATTTTTATTAAAAATTTTACATACATGAGTTTTTTACACCTTAACTCTTACAGTACTTTCGGGCACTTGTTTTGCTTCACCTTTTTTATTTCGCGCTCCCAGCTCGAGATTTTAGTTTAGTCCCCTCCGGCGGGTTAATGCCCTGTCTCAGGTCATAGATCCCCTCGCCGCCGTCCCTCGGCTTCGCGCGCATGCGCTGCGTCCCCAGCCAATACTCGGTTATACCTTCCATAGGTCTAGCGCAATCCCCTCGGGGAGGTGAGTCTCGTACCAGGGACCTTTCCTATGCTAGAAGCGGACCCGACAGGTCTCGTCTTTTGTGGCCCCCCTGTTTTCCACCTTATTCCCCAGGTCCAGACTGCCTTTTCTCCGGCAGTCTTCCGACCTCTCGGGTGATGGCCCAGGCTTTCCACCTCTGCTGGACTCCGAGCAGGACCTGGATGTTTTGGCGCATGTCTAAAGGCCTGCTGGAATTGGTGAGTCAGGCCGTAAGGCTACGGACAGCCCCCTTATCTCCATGCACGCAGGTCCCCCTTAAGTCATTTGGAGCGGACCCTGCTCAGACGACATCCAGAGCTCGCTGAGTTACCGCGTGCTCACAGTCAACTGCCATACACGACGTTTACCAGCGGTAAGTCTAGTCATCGTCTTTATTCCCTTCTCCAAAAAGGGGTCTCGGTGAGAATGGGCATGCCACACTGGAGTCGCTGAGTGATCACAGACAACAACCAGACACGGCGTTTACCTGCGGTAAGTCGTGTTATTGTCATTATCATTCCCCCAGAGGGCTCTGGAGAGAGGGGGCATGGCACCTTGCAGACAGGAAGGTGGGGACCCCTGCGGGTTTTCAGTGGACATCCAGTTCGCCGTGTGACTGCGTGAGCACGGATATTCCTCGGACACAATTTTTACCAGCGGTAAGTCCCTTATATTGTCTTACCCCTTCTCGTAGAGGGCTCCGTGATGAAGGGGCACGCTACCCTGTACTTGACCCGCCTGGGTTCCTCCTGGCTTCTCGTCCCTATCGTGACGCTCCGCAGGGACTCCATGGACACTCTACGCAGCGGTCCGCGCTCCACCTATGCCGATCCAGGACTGGTTATCAGCTTCAGTGAGTACCCTCTCTTTACAAAATCTGGTGTCTGCCCGCTACACGGCCTGAGCCTCTAACATCAGGGTACCTACCCGTCGAGAGCTCTGACTCGGGATCAGGAACGCAGATTCGACATTTAGGAAGTCGCTGACTTCCTTTCCGGCTCTCGGGATCGCCCTTTCGGAGATAGGCGAGTCCAGTTTATCCCCTACGCTACGTTAGGGTAGACTGGCTACGTAAGGGAAGGGTACACCCCTTTCCCGGCATCGGCCCTAATGCACCAGGACTCGTTCCCTCACATTAGGTTCGTCAGGGAACCTTTATCCCTACAACAGCCATCTCCGCTTGCGTGGCTGCGGACCGTCCCAGCTTTCTGAGAGTGCTTGCAGGGATCACGATCCCTACGCATCCCCAGGCTCTCTCTGCCCAGGAACGACCGGGAGACCCAGAGTCTCCCTTCAAGGACCCTCGCCTTGAGGTTTAGACCATCATCATCACTTTTCGCTACTAGGGTAGCTGAGCTACAGGAAGGAGTCCTCCCAGACCCGGCCCGGTCCATCACTCCTCAGGCACGGTATTCGAGCCGTTCAAGGGTTGCTACTCCTCACGCAGGAGCAGTTTCCCTCCTGGCACAGGGTCCTGCGGCTCTTTGCCTCCCGCTCCCGTTTTTTCCCTTCGGTTTTTTGCTATGCGAGTCCTCAACAGCCTGTGGCGGTGTTAGCGATGGTGCACATACCAGATTTCATCCCGGACTCTCCAACGGAACACACTGAAGAACGGGGACAGGAAGGTTCCGTCTTCGAGGGTGACCGGCCAATTTCCTCCTAGAGGACCACTCTTCGCAACCATCCCTGGGAAGATTCCCTTTCCTCCTCTGGAGCTTATTATCAACCGTCACCAGCCTCCCGTACTAGGGTATGCTACCCCACCATTCCTCGGCACGGTCCCGAGGGACACCCCTAGAGTGTCGTCTCCCCTTTCAGCATTCCGGACTCAGAGCCATTCGGTTAGCCCGGTTACAATTTCTTCTCTGGGGTGTATTGTCCAGTCAGGTTCCAGTCGGACCATGCCACAGCAGTGATGTGCATCATCCACCAGGAAGACGCAGGGAGCGTCATGGCAAGAGAAGAGGCCAAGAGGTTCTTGCTCTGGGACGGGCTCTTTCATTCGCTAATCTCGGCAGCACATCCCGAGCGTGGACGTTTGGGCGGCCGATTTCCGCGGTACGATAGGTTTCGCGTAGGTAAAGGGCTCCAACAGGGATATCAACAGCCAGATCTCTGGCGAAGGAAGACCTCCAGTCGTGACTTTTTGGCCTTCTGATCCAACTCTCAAGTCAATGGTGCGTCGAGTACGCCACCTGCTCTGGACTAGAGGACGACGCCCAAGACCGGTCGTGTAGCCTGTTCAGGCTCTCGTGCATCTTCCCGCTGCTTTCCATGATCTCGAGGGTTCTCAAGAGGGACCTAGGCAGGCGATAGCTCGGGAGTGGCCCAGGCGAGCATAGTTTCGCATAACTTACTCATCTCCTCGCAGATGCCCCGTGGCTCCTTCCAGACCGCCAGATTCTTCCGTGTCGGGGCCCCTCTAGTCTACCAGGACTCAGGAGTCCCAGGTTCCATGGCCTCACCAGTGGATCCCGGGTGCTGGCTCGGTCAGGTCTGTGAACAAGATGATGACAGACATTGAGGAGGGCCTGGAATCCAGTTCCCTCGAAGATTTAGTTCCACGTGGAAAGAGCTCCCCCGGTGGTGTGAGGACCGCATCTTCAGAGACTTTTCACTTTCCGTCAATCAGGGCCTTCGCTCAGAGAAATGTCCATCTGGCTCGGCGTTTTTCATCGTTCACTAGAAAAGTGGGACCATAATCCAGTGATGAGTTTGCTCAAGGTACCCCTTTTTTCCCTGCTCCCACCTGTTTTGATAGGTGGGCTCCTCGTGGCCATCTGGTTGTTATAGACGGCATCAGGGCGGGCAGCCCTCTCGTAGTCTTTTCTCCCCCTTTTTCCGCTCCGCCAGCAGGATAAGGGGGGGCTCCAGCCAGAACCCTTCGTTTCTGTCCGAGACACCTCGGCTTTCCTTCCAGAAGAGGACTTTAGGTTTCGTTTTTGTCGGTTCTAGGCTCCCCTCTCAGCCTGAAAGAGGCATAGTTCGTTCTAGGGCTGGTACGAGCCCTCAGTCTTTCGTGTCGGCAGGACACCATTTTTTTGTCGGTTACACCGACTGTCAGTCCATTCTTCCGCCCTTTCCCAAGAAGCATAGGCCGGCGCAAAGGGCCTGAATATCACATGGATCCTTTCCTCCATATGTGAAGACTATCGCATGAAGGTCGGACTTCCGCCGCGGTCTACCGAGCAAGGGGCACCCTTGCAAGATTGGGCTCCGGACGTCGGTCAACCAGGTCCTCTGGTCCACCACCCGATCTAGTCGGCGTACCTTTGCTAGTTTCTAACAGGTTCTCACTCAAGCTTCGGCAGAGGCCAGTCTTGGTGTAAGGTTTGCGGGTGGCAGTGGCACACCTGTAACAACGTAGGCGCTTGTAGGTCCGGGTCAGCCCGGCAAGGGGAAGCGACTTCCTTCCTATCTCCGGTGATGGTTTTCTTCCCACCCAGGGACTGCTTTTGGACGTCCCATGGTCCTGTGTCCCCCAATGAAACGACAGAGAAAGTAGGATTTTTGTGTACTCACCGTAAAATCTCTTTCTCTTAGTCTTCATTGGGGGACACAGCACCCACCCTGCTTGTGCTTTTCGTTATATATGACATGCCTGTTTCCCCAGGGCCCATATTCCCAGGTCACTGGTCACACGACTGTTCGTCATAGTTTTTTACCTTGTTTTTATCCAGGATTGTTTGGCTCTCCTCCTACTGCTTGTGCACTAAACTGATTGAGCCCGCCTCCGGCTCAGGGGTTATACTGCTGGGGAGGAGCTAACTTTTTCTGTTTACTTAGTGTCAGCCTCCTAGTGACAGCAGCATAACCCATGGTCCTGTGTCCCCCAATGAAGACTAAGAGAGATTTTACGGTGAGTACACAAAAATCCTACTTTTGGAAGTTGGAGTGGGTTTTTTAGATTTGGCTATCTTAGGTGGATATCTGTTTTTGCAGGTAACTATTACTGTGCAGCATTATTAGGCAACTTAATAAAAACCAAATATATTCCCATCTCACTTGTTTATTTTCACCAAGTAAACCAATGTAACTGCACAAAATTTAGAAATAAACATTTCTGACATGCAAACCCCCTCCCCAAAAAAATTAAGGACTTATATAGCCACCTTTCTTTATGATGATACTCAACAGCCTACCATCCATAGATTCTGTCAGTTTCTTGATCTGTTTACGATCAACATTGCGTGCTGCAGCCACCACAGCCTCCCAGACACTGTTCAAAGAGGTGTACTGTTTTCCCTCCCTGTAGATCTCACATTTTATGAGGTTCTCTATGGGGTTCAGATCAGGTGAACAAGGGGGCCATGTCATTAGTTTTTCATCTTTTAGGCCTTTACTGGCCAGCCATGCTGTGGAGTAGTTGGATGCATGTGATGGAGCATTGTCTTGCATGAAAATCATGTTTTTCTTGAACTATACCGACTTCTTCCTGTACCACTGCTTGAAGAAGTTGTCTTCCAGAAACTGGCAGTAGGTCTGGGAGTTGAGCTTCACTCCATCCTTAACCCGAAAAGGTCCCACAAGTTCATCTTTGATGATACCAGCCCATACCAGTACCCCACCCCCACCTTGCTGGTGTCTGAGTCGGAGTGGAGCTCTCTGCCCTTTACTGATCCAGCCTCTGGCCCATCAAGAGTCACTCTCAATTCATCAGTCCATAAAACCTTTGAAAAATCAGTCTTAAGATATTTCTTGGCCCAGTCTTGACATTTTATCTTATGTTTTTTGTTCAAAAGTGGTGGTTTTTCAGCCTTCTTACCTTGGCCATGTCCCTGAGTATGGCAGACCTTGTGCTTTTGATACTTCAGTAACGTTGCAGCTCTGAAATATGGCCAAACTAGTGGCAAATGGCATCTTGGCAGCTCCACGCTTGATTTTCCTCAATTCATGGGTAGTTATTTTACGGCTTTTTTGCCCAACACGCTTCTTGTGACCCTGTTGGCTATTTGCCATGAAATGCTTGATTGTTCGGTAATCACGCTTCAAAAGTTTGACAATTTCAAGACTGCTGCATCCCTCTGCAAGACATCTCACAATTTTGGACTTTTCAGAGTTTGTCAAATTTCTCTTCTGACCCATTCTGCCAAAGGAAAGGAAGTTGCCTAATAATTAAGCACACCTTATATAGGGTGTTGATGTCATTACACCGCACCCCTCCTCATTACAGAGATGCACATCACCTGATTTACTTAATTGGTAGTTGGCTCTCAAGCCTATACAGCTTGGAGTAGGACAACATGTATAAAAAGTATCATGTGATCAAAATACTTATTTGCCTTATAATTCTGCACACAGTGTAGAAGAACAAAGCAATCCCAACTATCACTGTTGACTAATACTTGCACACATGACTATCTAGTATCGTGGGTGACATTTCCTAGGAAAGGGCAGCAGCACAATGTATAAGTTCCTACATTACATTTTATGATATTTTACTGTATAAGAATTGTTGCTCTATGTGGAGGGGTGTTCAGTATGTATTCCATGATGATCGAAAACATTATGAATTGGCCATAAAATATAGCATCAGACTGAATACTCAAGTCACATAACACCTGCAAATTGGCTTTGAGAAGCTTGTAAGGGCATATTTTAGTACTAGCAATGTAGTTGAGACACAAGGAAACTCATCTATGCATTATAAATATTATCCGCATGCAGTGTGATTTTTTTTTTTTTCTTTTATTTCTGCAACATGTCAGTTCTTTTGGAGGAATTTTTTAAAAACTTGGTTTCCCAACATTTTTCGCAAGAAAACGTAACACCTTGGAATTTCGCTACAGATTTGCGGTGATTTTTGCAGTGAAAATCACAATGAATTTGTCTGCTGAGTGTGCATACAGCCTTAGAGTAATAGAAACAAAAATGTCTGCGGAACCTTCTTTGTATTGAGTCCATACACTACAGTGTGTAGAAGCTGGGAGATTTTGTACAGTATAAGGAGCAAACAATGGGGAGTATATGGAACCAATCCCCTACCAATATACAGCATGTTTAGGGGCTACGATATATAAAAACATGTAAAGGTTCATTTACACTTCAAAGACAGACCGTTCCTCTGGTTCAGAATATGTCACAAGCAGAGCTGAACAAAAATGAAGGGCCACAATGCTCAACCCCTTTGTTTTAGAGATTGCTGAAGGTCTCAGCAGGTGGACCACCACTTCCACCCATTGTGCATTTAAAGACGCTGTTGAACTTTGTATTTTTGGTGCATTTTTTTACCCATAGGGTTCTTTGAGGAACTTGAAAAAAATGCACGTAAAACCCAATTGTGGCTTTAAGTGCAGAATCTGAGTGTTTCTGCAACAAAAATGCATAAAAAACATCTAATCATTTTGTTGTGGACATATGCAGAACCATGGGTTTAAGTTTCATGGCTTCTGTTACTTGATTTGATTCAGGGTTTTTTTTTGTTTTGTTTTTATTTGACATTTTAGTGACAGTTAAGCATTCTTATTTTTCTAGCTCCTGAAGTCAATACTGGTCCTCCACAATTGTCTATAATGAATGAAAAAGTAGAAATTAATGTCATCCTCTCTGAGTTTGAAAATAAGGCTCCATCTTCTTGCTCAACCCAAGAAGAACAAAAACTAACTTGTTGGCCACGCGGTCGTCCCCCTAAACACTTCAGAGGTCGAAAGTATCATCGCTATAGAAGCCGGAGGTGAGTACATAATAATAATTAGGCAAAATAAATATCTATCAGAGGTGGTCATGATTACAGAATAAATATATGGCAGTTACAGAAACAGCAAAGCATAGTGAGCACACTGTATTTGTATAGAACTGCACAAATCATTTTGTAAACTCTATTATATGCGTATTATGAGACATGTAATGGCAGACAGCCTGCGCTCTTTGCTGGTCTTGCTGCAGAGGTGTATGGTTACAAAGTGCTGGGAACTGGGCAGAGATGATTGTGGTTACATACATCTTTCATCTCACAGCAGTTAGCGTGAAGGACGGGATAGAGGTTTCCCCTCCGATCTCGGGGGGGATTGCATTTAAAAATCAGAATAGAAAGAGATCCAAAAATGTTGTGTCCAAAAATGGTACGTGTGCTCCACACGGCAACATCTCCGTTTTCTGCCGACAGCACGGTTGTCACACGGACTGCACACTGATGACGTGTAGTGGAGAAAAACACGTCACTTAATAAAAAATATATATATATATATATATATATATATATTATATATATATATATATATATATATATAAGTATAATAATATTTTTTATACTTGCCTGCCTCTAGCGCTGCAGGCTGTGCCTCTGTTGTTACTTCCAGGTCCCGCTCATTATGCTCATTGCATATTCACTGCACGGACTGCGGACCCGGAAGTAACAGCAGTGCCTGAGACATGTAAGTATACAAGTTCATGCTGTCCGTGTGCTATCCGGATGTCACAGGATAGCATACGAACAGCAACAAGAACACACACGGAGGCATATACGCACCTACACTACGGACCGTGCAAAACGTTAGTTGTTTGCAAGGACGTGTGAAGGGGGCCTAACATGAAGTCCATATGTAGCTAAAAAATAGTCTCAGAATCGCCGGGATCCGTTGAAGCGTTCCAGAGTTATTATCAAATAAAGTGACACTGGTCAGAATCGAAAGAATTGTCCTGGAGGGTCAAACCAGGCTCGGGGGTGGAGGCATTAAGTGCAGAAGTCCTGGCAGGTTTACACATTTTAGACTTCTGTAGCATCACATATACATGGTTTTGCCTCATTTTCCCTTCTATACACAGGTACTATAAACCTCCAACTAAGCCTCTGCTCAGACCGTTCATCTGTCGGGTTTGTGGCTCCAGGTTCCTTACACAAGAAGATTATTCCTTCCATGTAAACTCGCATGATATCAGTGACCCTCAAATGTTTAAGTGCCAGCAGTGTAGCTATCAGTGCCGGAGATGGTCTTCTCTGAAAGTAAGATATTTTTCCCATAGTTAATTTTGTTTTTTTTTTAATTGTAATGCTTTATAGGCTGAGTGTTATATATTGAATCATAGCTGCTAACATCTCAGCCCACTATCATTCACAATGGATATACTTGTATATCGTTGCGTTTATTTCTTGTTTCTTATTATTTCTAGATTTCTAACACCTTGCTCCGTGCCGTACACAGAATAGATTTACTCTCTCCTGGGACTCGCAATCTAATTTTTGATTTGGGAGTATGGAATAACCCTGTTCAATTGAGGACACACTGTTTTGTCCTCCAAGGCACAATGCTAAACTCTGAGCCAGGTCTTCCTGCTCATTAGAGGAACACCAACCCCAAAGTATATGATAGAAGTAAATACAATAGTGTATTATAGTCTGCACGATTTTCTTCTTATTCCTAAAATGAACAGTTTTGTAGAAATCCTGCAGAACAGGGGATAATTTCCTGCTGGTCTGTTCTATTTGTCGCTGTGGAAGCACTAAAGACAGGGGTTGGGTTTACTGATCTTTGTGTCCTACTGCCGACAGTGCACAGCAGAGAGGCTTCTGCTTCAGCCATTGTCACACAGCCAGACAAAAGACAGTGAGAAAGACCAGCAGGAACACGGCTGGGGCTGTGGGACAAATTGATGAAGTAAGATCGGTAGAATCATGAGATCTTTTGTACTGTACGAATGAAAAAAACCCACCAACATGTCTACTTTCTTGCAGGTTTTGTTTTGTATTGCAGCTCAGTGCCAAGAACTTTTTGCCACTGGGCTATAATTTTGTTCATCTGAAGCATTAAATCTTTTTGTTGCACATTTTATGTTTTCTTAGTTTCCATATTAATTATTAAGCACATTCTCTTTTCTGTAAGGAACACATGTTCAACCACCTGGGAAACAAACCACACAAATGTGATCAGTGTAACTATACAAGTGTCTACAAGAAGGATGTGTTAAGACACTCTGCTGTACACCAGCAAGAACGGTAAGATCTGTTTGACCAATTAATTGTAAATTTCTTAAGTTAAGTACCTGAGTATTTAAGGGACATTTTGGTTGAGACTTAACATTAGTGCTCAGCATTTGTGTACATCATATGGGCTGTGGACAGTGGCATAACGCGCATGGTGGCAGACCATGCTGCCACTATGGGGTCCATGAGGCGGGGGCTTGGTACCAGGACTGACACCGCCACCATCAGGCATCACTCTTTCAACTGTATTGGCATCCGCTCCCTCATTCATCATTCTTCTGCTGTGTCTGTGCTCTGACGTCTCGGCAAAGGAACGTGATGACGTAATTACTGCTTGCCCACTGTGCCGAGATGAATAGAACCGCAGAACACACACCACTGCAGAGACCGAATCAGTGGGGGAAAGAGTAGAGGTATTTTATTTATTCATTTAATTATTTATTTTTTAAGTCAGTGAGTACATTTTGTCCAATGGTGATAATACTATATGGATGACTACGGGATGCATTAGAATATATGGAAGACTATGGGGGTGTATTATAATATATGGAAAACTATGGGGGTGCATTATAATACGTGGAGGACTATGGGGTTGTATTATGATATATGGAGGACTATGAGGTGCATTATACTATATTGAGGTCTATGGGGTTGCATTATAATTTACGGAGGAATATGGGTTATGCATTATACTATATGGAGGACTATGGGGTGTTTTATATTATATCGAGGTGCATTATACTATATGGGGGTGCACAATACTATATGGAGAACTATGTGTCGTCAATTATACTATATGGAGGACTATGGGGGGGTGCATAATATTATGTGGAGGACTATGGGGCCAAGTATACTATATGAAAAGCTGTGTGGGGTAGTGATGGCAGTCCGGCTCTTTTTGGTGATCCGGTTCCCATAGCTCCGCTCACCAAAAAGAGGTGGCTCATTCGGATCATTCTTGGCTCCTTATTAAATATGTGTTCACCCCAGGTGAACACATATTTAAGATTATAGTAATGCTGCTGAAACCCCGCCCACCCACAGCTAAACCACACCCGCTTACAAGAGACCAATTAGATTGTTGAGTGGGCGGGGTTTAGCCATGGGTGGGCGTGGTTTCAGCGGCGAAAAGAGCCGTTTAGAGATTTTAGTGGCTCTCTTTGGGGATCCGACTCCTGTCAGTCACAGCAGGGAGCCGGATCTTTGTGTCGGATCGTTCTTGACCGACACATCACTAGTGTGGGGACCGTTATAATATTTGTGGGGCAATGTGAAGGCCAGTATACTATTTAGGGGGCTAAGTGGTGGGCATTACAATATTTGAAGGGCTATGAGGGAGCCATTATACTTTATGGAGGTGTAGTTTAGGGCCAGTATACTGTATGCAAGCAATTATACAGTGTGAAGGTTTGTGTGGAATCCATTATTCTGTGCAGAGGGCTGTATGGGGGGCCTTTACAGTATATTTTTTGGATGGCTAGTGGGGGCCATTTTTGCAGTGTGAAGAAGTGGGGTGGCCATTTTAGTGCTTGTGCGCCCGTTATACTGCATGGAGGGCTGTATAGGATCACAGTTGGGAATCATGGTCATCATAATTTGATGGTAAATGAGTACAGTAGTGACATCATATTGTGTCAGGGGGGTACTTTGTAGGAATTCACTGTGGGGGTATCATACAGTGTTTGTGGGACACTTTTTTTTACATCATATGTTATGGCTGCAATGAAAGTGGAATCTAGGGTCTTCAACTGGAGGAAAATTATATTGTAAGGGTTGCAAGGTTTTAGAGACATTTTCTTATGTGAACCAGACGAATTTTAATTTATTTTTTATTTTGGTGGGGGGGGGGTATTTTGCGATGAGGACCCATGATTTCTATGTACACCGCCGGCTGTGGACTATCTTTGCAGGAGTGAGCTTGCAGAGTGGGGAAGGAGGACCTGATCTTTCTCAATTATCTAATGTTAATTTGGTGTCCCGGTACCCCCCTTCCCGGAGTTATAATGTTGATACCGCTTATTGTAATACTGCCCTATAATGGTGGATAATGCAGAACAGATGCTGAAATGATATTATATTGTGATTTAAAGCTACACGATTTCATTATTTACGCTATATAGGAAGACATAGGAAATAAATGGGAAAAAAACATCCAAACAATATAAAAAATGTGGAAATATAAACTCAATTGAAATTTAGCTCATACTTCAGCCTGACAGCGTAAAATATCCACAGATCGCGACCACTGGATCTGGTCCTGCGAATTGATTTACACCAGCTCTATGCCTTTGTTAACTTTCTACCAGAATGTCAAGCTGTCAATTATATCTGCATTGTGCTCCTTCTTCAGATTAATTTGCTGTTGCAGACTGGAATAAAAAGTATATATCTTTCTTTTATATAGATTAATGATCTACTGATACCACTTATAACATTTTTACTTTTTTTTTTCTTGCAGAAAAAAGAAATGTTTAATGGTAAGAAATGAAGCAAATGTTACAATGTTGTTTTTGCCTTGTCCTCAGATTCCCTTATACATCAGAAGTAAAATCCTTCTGTACTCAAAATCTTAAAGGAGTTGTCCACTACTCAGACAGCCCCTTCTCAAACCCGTGTTCCCCAAGTGAAATAGTAACAGCTGGACACCATCCGGTGCCAGCATCGTTCCAATGGTGTCGGCACTGGCTCTCCCATGGCTCACCCAATCATGGCCACTTTACCCATCCGTCAGACAAATAAGACATCCTAAGGAAGTGAAGATAAGCCGAAGCTCTGAATTCCTGTGAATATCCATTGAATCCAAAGGGAGGGACAATGAAGTGGCTGCTGATTGGCCTCAGGGATTATGTTACATGAGCCCCGGTAGAGCCAATGCTGATGTAGCGTGGGGCAGGGCAATAATCGTGGGTGAGGGCTGCATTTTCTGCACTCCAGCACGCTACGTGAAGAATGAGGTCCTGGCGGGGTGTGTGCATTAGTGTTGTAGGGCCACTACGCCCATCTAGGCCACATGTTGCCAAAGTCTCTGGCTGCCAGGACCTGATGTTAACTACTATCAACTAAGAGACCACCACTTAGTTTTAAGTAACTAAGTTTTACCGAATATTTCTTCCAAGACCACTGTATTCACCAGGCAGCAGGTACATAACTTCTCGTACGTTTTGGCAACACAGAGTATTTCTAAGTATACAGTCTTCAGATACATTTGAGGTGTTCTTGTTCTCACATATTTAGCTACTTCCAGTACACCCCAGCTTATCACTACAATACAGTACCTGAAAACCATCCTGTCTTCCCTGGGGTTCTGCATCTGATTCTCCTCTTAGAGTAGAGAGGTAAGGGGTTTGCCAACATGGCCAGAGTCAAGCTTTAAGCTCTCCTATGCCTTTTGAACTCTCTTCCAGGACAGCCACTTAGTCTCACAAAGTAATTTGTCTCGGCCTATTATCTTTTTGGGAGCTATAAGCTGTACGAGGTCTGATGGTTATACATTCTTTTGGTCTGGAAACTTCTAAATAGGTCACTCCAATGCGAATGGTCAGTCTCTGAACCTGATGCAGTCGTTTAGTTTGTGTATGTGCCAGCTTCTTTAGATCACGCTGCCTCATTCTCGGTCTCCCTTCTCCTATTTTTCACGGGTCACCCTCTGCATGTAACCTTAATGACCTTTCAGACTATACTCTGTTTTTGTTACACATTGGGCCTTAGCTGACGTTCTATCTCGAAAACAGTCTTTTTTTGTTGCTCCATTGGGAGACCCAGACAATTGGGTGTATAGCTTCTGCCTCCGGAGGCCACACAAAGTATTACACTTTAAAAAGTGTAACCCCTCCCCTCTGCTATACACCCTCCCGTGCATCACGGGCTCATCAGTTTTTATGCTTTGTGTTGAAGGAGGCTGACACTCACACAATGCTCCACATTTTAGTCAGCAGTTTTGCTGAGAAACTCTGAGTCATTTTCACTATCCATGGCTCAGGCTATGGACAAATGGACTGCTAAGATACTAGGAGCTTGCAGTCCAGACCGGCCCCTTACACAGGCCCCGGGCACTGCGGGATCGCCCCAAGGCCTCTCTCGGTCTGCGGCGAAGCGTGCTCCTGGGGTGGCCTCTAGCTATTACGTGGTGGACTCCGGCACGAACCGCAGTCCCAGACCGG